>NC_090258.1:19262098-19267098 GCF_037325665.1 Littorina saxatilis
GGATGATTTTGGCACGTGCTGTGATTTATATGCTATAAAGAGACCGTCCTCATATGAGGACGCTAGGCACGAGTGGGCACAGGTAAATAACAAGACCAAAATAAGACAATTTCTTGCAAAACACATTGGACATCTTTAATTTCTTGCAGCAGCAAACTGTGAATAGTTGAACGTGTGAACATAACAGTAAAAAAATAATAAAAATATGAAAATGTCTCTTTGCATGTTCAAATTGGTGATAATTTGGCGCTTTTTTCGAGAATTTATCCGGCCTGTGCACTTCACCAGAGAGACCGGGAAAATGTAAATAAGTAAACTCATACTTCTTTAGAACTTGACTAGCAGTACAGGACTTTAGCACTTGACTAGCGGTACAGGACTTTAGCACTTGTCTAGCAGTACAGGGATGATCGTTTTAGTCCTTGACTAGGACAACAGAAGTCAACAATTGGAACTGTATAGTTCACTCAGTGTGAAATTGCTCAAAGCATTTCACGTGCACTCCAACGCCGCATTTTCTACACTTTTGTCTGCATTTCTTGTGACAGAGTGCACAGCGGATTTGCTTGTCGATCCACTGTACCACGTGGTCTCTCCCATCGAAGCGTACAGCTCTGGAAACTCTACGGTCAAGTTGTGGAGTGTGGCCATGTGGACGACCAACAGGTGGGGGTTGTGCTGCTTCGGCCAAATAGTTTTTGACAATGGCACGGCGAACTGCAAGCAGGTCCAGTAGAGTGTTGGTCGCTGCAGCTGTGTGTCGATACAGAAGCCATGCCTGTTGCACGCTAACATCTACAATGTAAGCAAAAATAGGCCACCACCACTTTTTGGTTCTTATGGCGATTCTGTACGTGTCCACATTTTGGTCCATTCGGTCGACACCACCCATGGTCTTGTTGTAGTGGGAGATCAGAAACGGTTGACCGATCTGCACTCTCTGGTGAGCAGATCTGGACCAACGGCTGGCTGTCTGAACAGGATGGATGCCCACACAGTTGGATATGACGTTCACCACGCTGTTGTCATTCCAGCGAACTGCAACGAATCCGCTCTTGTCATCTGTGAAATAGTCGTAAGTGCCTCAGCTTGCTTTCTGCATGTCTTTGACGTTCTTGAGTGGACAATCTTCCATGCGGTTGGACCTAATTGTCCCTGTGCATCCGATGCCTTTTGATGTCAGATGGTCAACTAGTTTCATCGAGGTAAAAAGATTGTCAAACGTCAGATGGTATGCATCATTCCCCTGGATTTTGGAGATCAAATCAACGACCACTGAGCCTCCCATCCCCAATCCTGGACACTCGGCAACCTGCTGGCCTTTCGCACCTTGGTAGGGTTCGAGCTGAACCACATATCCAAGAGGGGTAGCCAGGACCCAGAACTTGTAGCCAAAGCGTATTGGCTTCCCCCTGATAAACTGTCTGCATCCATGACGGCCATAGTACGGAACCATACTTTCGTCAATGCTGAGGCTATGTTGCTTGACAAAGTTGTTGAGGCCTTCCATCTGGAAAAATAATCGTTGCTGAGGCATTTGCTGACAGCTGTCTTCCATTCGGGTTTTCAACAGCCGGACCCTCTTCTTCATCACCACTATCCTCATCCGTGAGCGTGTCCACTGGTGGAGGCTCTATGAAGACATCTGCTCGATGGAAGTAGTTGGTTTCCTCCAGCATGTCCAGCACTTCATTGACACTATATCTGCCGAAAGAAATATACTGAGTGACTATCATGTTGAGTTACTATCATGCTAAATGACTCTAAAAACCTGTGACCGTTCGTGCCTAGCGTCCTCATATGAGGACGCCGCTTTAATTACTCATTATCACTAAAACACAAAATATTCAGACAAACTGAAAAACTTAGTTTCTAAAATGGTATTGAAGAACAATTTCACTTATGTAATGTTATTAAAAAAGTAAAAAATGAAAGAGTTATTTGCTTACCTTTTGGGTGGTGACATTTTGGTGGTTTCACACAGCACATGTGTAATCCAAAATGGCTGCTGCTGGAAGCTATGGAGAGGAAGAAACTCTAGCACGCAATGTTTGCTTCAGACTACTCCCCCTTGATATGTGTGTTATAAAAAAATGAGTCATTCAATTATTGGCTCTGACAGAAATGCCTAAATTCGAGGTGTCCTCATATGAGGACGCTAGGCAATAATGGGTTAGTCACGTGCCCGCGTGCACCCTAACACAAACCGGATTGAACACATGTCTGTCTTTCAATCCGTGCTTGCAGAACGCACATCAGTGCACAAAAGGCTTCGAGTCCACGAATTTATTCACACCATTCTTGACTCTTTTTCTGGCATTTCTTTACAAATTGCAGGAAACAGGCGGCGTAACTGTGTCGGTGATAATAAACGGTGTTACGAGTTCGCTGCCCTTGTCACTCAGTGAGGCATACCTTCTCTCCTTATATTCGTCTTCGTAACCTTTCTGTGTCGTTGTTTTGCTGGTACACTTCTTGCAACCTTTCTGCACTGATGCTTTAATCAGAATGGCAACAAAGTACTTCATGTTTCGCTTGAGTCATTCTCAGTGATTGCAGCTTCAATGCATGCAGCACGGTTTCGCCGCTCCCACCCATTTATAAGTATATTTAGTGTACATGAAGTCTTTTTCTTCTACTTCGTTCATGGGCCGAAATTGCCGCATACAATCGTTTTGCGCAAATGTTTTTTTTTCACGTGGTTGTTGTGTTTGTTTCTTGTGCAAACACGAAGGACTGAGAAAAACTTGAGTCGCCATAGCAGGTCTGAACATTAGTTGCACGTTGACCTGGGGCAGTTTGAAAGCAAATCTCCACTCTTCCGGATTCGACCACCCAACCTTCCATATTGGAGGCTGACGTCTTCAAGTTTGCGCCATCTACGCCGCATGAAGACAGAGAGCGTTCTACCCAGATTCCTTTATCTATTGTTTGTTTGTTTGTTTGTTTGTTTGCTTAACGCCCAGTCCACCACGAAGGGTGATATCAGGGCGGTGCTGCTTTGACATTTAACGTGCGCCACACACAAGACAAAGTCGCAGCACAGGCTTCATGTCTCACCCAGTCACATTATTCTGACACCGGACCAACCAATCCTAGCACTAACCCCATAATGCCAGACGCCAGGCCATTGCCAATTTTAAAGTCTTAGGTATGACCCGGCCGGGGTTCGAACCCACGACCTCCCGCTCACTGGGCGGACGCCTTACCACTAGGCCACCGTGTTGCGGTCCCTTTATCTATACGTCACGCGTCCAAGGGAAGAAAGTTTCGAGGGCAGTGCATTCGCTCGACCGAGGAGGCAAACTTGCATTGATTAAAAGCATCGTAACATGTCTAGACTTGGGGCTTGTGTGATCGAGCCTTCTAAATAATCAAGTGAATTCTTTAGTATAGTTTCAGCTATATGAGAATTTATTCTGTTAAATGGATTTCGAACGCCACAACCAAACACCGGCTTTGCACTTTACATTCTTATCTGTTCAGTGCAGCAGACGGCCCAGTTTCAATATTCCTGCCTTGATAGCTTAAAATAGCGACCTGTTACAGAAATGTACGAGCACTTCTAAAGTTGTTATTACCAATAACTTGCGAAGAGGTGTTCTTCAAAACATGTTTACAACTATGGCTGTATTCGCAACAGTATCAAAAGAAATAATGTATGCAAATTGAAACACGTGACTTTTGGGTTGCTTTTCTTATTTTTACACCCCCGATAGGGGTGTGTATAGGTTTCGCTCGATGTGTTTGTTTGTTTGTTTGTTTGTTTGTGTTCGCATATAGATCTCAAGAATGAACGGACCGATCGTCACCAAACTTGGTGAACAGGTTCTATACATTCCTGAGACGGTCCTTACAAAAATTGGGACCAGTCAAACACACGGTTAGGGAGTTATTGGTGGATTAAGATTCTACAAGGACTTATAGCGGCACATATTAATGGTCAAAGGGAAATAACCACACTTGTTAGCAGTGCCTGCTCAGTTGGTGGCAGTGAGAATGCTAAGGACGGGGGTGTTTTTCCTACCTCGAAGGAATTTCTTGTTATATTCTAGTATCAAAGAAAAGTAGGCCAAGTAGGCTACAAGTCCGCGATTGCTGTTTCGCGAGTGTCTCTTTTGCTAACCCTTGCTGCGTATCTCTTAAAGATAATGGAATAAAATACCTCTCGCATTTATCAGGGCATACATCCGTGTTTACAGAATGCGGAACATTTAAAGTTTATATTTGGAAATCATCCCGATGTTGCGATTAAAAAAGCATCTACTTCGGCAAATCAGATATACTCAAATAATTACATTTTACTTAGCCAAGGTAAAAAGAACACATGCACCTATATCTCCCCTCTTAACGAGAATTGTCCTTGTTCATGTTGTTACCGACGATGGGCAGATCAATATAACGCTCTACGTGTTTGACGTACGTGACACGACGATATACGGTCAAACCTGTCTGTAAAGATCATCTAAAACGGTCGTTACAGACAGGTTGTGGCAATGAAAATGTTAACCACATAGTTATACCCTCGCCGAGGATCATCTTTGGTGTTCGTAATGGGCAGGTGGTCGTTGTCGAGAGGTGAGTTCCTTTGGGGGAGCGATCGAAAGGGTATTACAAATTAAGGATGACTGAATAAGTTTTTGAGGATAAATTGTTTTCTTCAATTTTCATGCAACATTGAAGAAGCAACATTTTTGCTTCGTCGAGCGTGTGTGTGTGTGTGTGTGTGTGTGTGTGTGTGTGTGTGTGTGTGTGTGTGTGTGTGTATGTGTGTGTCAGTGTGTGTGAGCATGTGTGTGTGTGTGTGTGTGTGTGTGTGTCAGTGTGTGTGTGTGTGTGTGTGTGTGAGTGTGTGCATGTGTGTGTGTGTGTCAGTGTGTGTGTGTGTGTTTGTGTGTGTGTGTGTGCGTGTTTGTCAGTGTGTGTGTGTGCTTGTCAGTGTGTGTATGTGTGTGTGTGTGTGTCATTGTGTGTGTGTGTGTGTCAGTGTGTGTGTGCGC
>NC_090258.1:19272098-19334598 GCF_037325665.1 Littorina saxatilis
CTTAGTGTCTGTTGCTCTTGAGCATTCTGACATCGAAGAGTACTACACATTCCCACCTGTTAGTTTGTTTATCTATATGGTAATATACATCTCTGTGTGAACTCCTCGTAATCGTCAAGCCGAAGTCAGCAAACAAAGGAGAGTTCATGGCGGTTACAGCAGCTCATTTAGCCCAGCCAAGTGCACACACAAAAAGAAAAAAAATATAAGCGCCAAATTATCTCTCTCGCCAGTCTTGCTGTCTGGCACCGTTTTCAGCCCCGGGTTCCCACACACTTTAACCCCGCCCCTTTCCACGCCCTAGTAACGCCTTCCCCGCCCCTGGCCGAACCCACTCGGATGTAACACGCCGCCTGATTGGCTGGAAGGTCTCTTACGCGATATAAAACCCCTACACGGCCTTGAGTAGTGATGTTGGCAGCGGCTTTGCAGAAGCAAGCCCGTGTGCCTATCCACGATATTTCATTCTTTTCTTGAACTTTTTCCGCGCTGTTGCTGTGCTGTCACAGGGCATAGCGGCAGGCGGAGAACCGTATATTGGTCGTGAGGATTTGAACCCGGGATCCCTCTTCGCAGGGACACCTCCCACCCACCACCACCCCTCCACGACCAGTTCAGTTGTGAGTAGAGCCTAGCTCGCTCTGCCCTCGTACATCGGTGCAGGGGTAGTTTTGAGATTTGGCTCTGACTCGAGAAAGAACCACCATCAACCATCTTCTTGATCATCACCATCTTCCAGCTACAAGATGAATAAGGCAGCGTGTGTGACGGCCTTCGTGGCCGCCATTGTGATATTTGTGGAGGCGCAGGGTAAGTACAATACTGTCGTTTTATGTCGTCTTTCTGTTGACCGTTTCAATCCTGCCCAGTTGCAGTAAGAACAATGTTCTAGTGTTTATCATGCCCACGGGCAAGCCCGTCCCACCCTCATGTATGTCAGCATGTCATAATTCTGAACAGAGTTTGAGTCCCCCCACCCATTAATTCCCATACAGTCTTTAAAATGCAATGTAAGGAGAACTTTTTTTGGCCTATATTTCAATTTTCGTTGACCTGTTACTGTTACCCCCCCCCCCCCCCCCCCCCCCCCTCCTCCCCCTCTTTTCCCCATCCCAACGCGTTATCACCCGACCCCATCCCACCCCACCCTGCCTTTTTCGCCTGTCATATTTCTGAACAAAGTCTACAAATTGCAATGTAAGGAGAACTTTTTGCCTATATTGCAATTTTCAATGGCTGCAATCTACTGGCCGTATAAAATTTCATCTCACACGGCATCACTGCAGAGCGCCTAGAACTGTACCCACGGAATATGCGCGATATAAGACTCATTGATTGATTGATTGATATTACCTCCCCCCCCCCCCCCCACCTCTCCCCTCTCCCAATGCGTTATCACCCCACCCCACCCCCTCCCCCAAGAAAAGAAAACAATAATCGCGCAATATTATCCTTCATTGATCCGATGTCTTTTTTCTCTCTCAATGCTGCTTTTATTTATATTGGGAGTGACACGCCTAGCATCTAGAAAGGTACGCTATGGGAAGTTCGTGCAAATGTATATGGTGTAGCTGTTTGTCGTATTGCCTGTTTGATTGAGTTTAATTTACTATCTCTTTTGTTTAAAACTGTTGGTTATAGATTGCAGAGGATGATGTTACGTAGCCTAGTCTTTCATTCCATGTTGTGATCATTTTACGTTGTGTTATTTTGTTTTCACTAATACAGTACGTGTCAAAAGTTTTATGAGTTTGTTTAATGTGTTATACTATTTTTGTAGTTTCAAATGAGCTGCTACTTCAGTTCCATATGTGTTAAACAGTGTGCTATTTTTTGGTCGTCTTGTTGTTGCTCAGTGTTGCAATTCAGTGTTGGGTCTTTCTGTGCTTTGTTACTGTACTTTTTAGTTACTGTAACAATGTTTAGTCTTATAGTCTAGCCTAGTCTAGTCGTAATTTCTTCCAACCCCATTAATGTCAGTTAATTAATCAATTAGTGTCAGATTGCTTATATATTCATGGCGTTACATCAACTTTTAGACTTCGATTTGCTTGTCTATTTGTGACCCTCCACCACAAAATGAGTCGCATGTCACCTCGCGCGGTTCTGCGCTAGGCTTGATATAAGTCCGGAGAGTGTATGGTAACAGCGTGAGGGTCACCTTAGTCACAGGCTTATAACTTAAACAGTTTTCGCTCTTTTCTAAAACGGTTTTCACCACTGGATAGAGCATGAAAAACTCTTTAGGAAAATGTAAAAATATGAAAATCATGCAAAGGTGACATGCGACTCATTCCGTGGTGGAGGGTCACATTTTCGCACTCAGTGATCCAAACAGGTAGTCAACAAGAAAAATCCACATCAACAACACACGTTGCAAACAAAATGTGCCAGATACGCCATTGCTCTAATTATTTTTGTCAGCCTGATTTGTTTCTAATCATTAATAAGCATTATTTTTTATGCGCTTTAAATGTCAGCTTTATTGCATTATAGAGACCTGACATAAACATACTGCTCTCAAGCGTATTACAAGACTAATGTCTAGGCTTACATATTATTTTCTTAATCAGTGCTTCAACCTTGCATAATAATCTAATAGCAGCTTTGCACAAAGCATTCATTAAAACATTTTTTTTAAAGGAATGAACACTGGGTATTTAAGTAAATAAATTCATGAATAAAGGAGTAAAGAAATGAATAAATGAATAAATGAATAACATATGAATCAAATAAATAAATAAATAAATAGCACTTCGGCATGACTAATTTTCTTTGTGTGCATTTGTGCTTGTAGTCTAATATGACCTTACTGATGATTAGTCAGATGTTGAAGGGAGAGAAGATGTGTGCGAGGGAAGAGGGGGGGGGGGGGGGGTAAGTCAAGAGTGTACACCAATAACAATAACAAGAAAACATCTTTGCGACAAAGCAGAAGTGTTCTTAAATTGCACGAGTCCGTTAAATCACATTAACTATTGCAATACATTTAAAAAAAAAAGAAGTTTATCTAGAGATAGATATAAGCTGCATTGGCCTTCCTCCGAAAGCGGCGTATGGCTGCCTTAATGGCGGGGTAAAAACGGTCATACACGTAAAATTCCACTTGTGTAAAAACACGAGTGTACTTGGGAGTTTCAGTCCACGAACGCAGAAGAAGAAGCTGCATTGGCGTTTGGAATAATGCCACGTTCAATTAATTATTGCCCTTTATTTTATGTAACTCTATATTTTAACTAGTAAAAGCTTTTATCTGACTGTCAATTTACCAATAATTATTTTTCTTATTATTCTTTCGCTAATATCCATTTTGGTTCGGCCTTAATTTCTTCGTTGACATGACACTATAATACCGCCAATGTTGTCACTTGGGCATTTTCTTCACTCCCCAAATATTTCCCGTTAGCAGCAAATGTTAGACATTCTCCAGCAAACGACATGGTAGGAACAGAAAGCAAGCGGAGCGATGCAAACCAGATCTTGAAGTCCCCAAATCTCACCACGCCCACACAATGGTACGCGGAATGTGTCGCGCCTTACACATGGTTTGAGTTTTGCGCGGTTTCCTTGAGTGTTTGTATACACGTCTGCGAGAGATTTGTCTTGGAAGTAAACAAAATGCACGTGAACAAGTGTGGCTTTTGTGCGTTTGACCTACATTCCGTTCCCCGCTTTCTGCAGAGTGTAGCGTGTCCATGATAGCAGGAGGAAGAGGAAAGTATGACGCTGAAAGGAAATGCCTATCAGGGCGTTATAGACGCTTGTTTCATCATACATATACACTTTGGGGAATGCAGGTGTGATGGAGGAAATGGTTGGTTATTTTGATTGAAAATGCCAGCCTTGGCAGGTCTGATCATATTTGTGAAAGGCGTGCAAACTTAACAGACTTGCTAGTGCTTTTTTCTTGACTGCATTATTTTGATGTCAATAATGTCAATGCATACAGCTTCTGTTCAGACAGTAGTTGACAGTAAGCAAAGAAACAGTTAACATTTTATATGTTAACAATTCTGGTTTTAATACACACAGCTTCATTTTAGGCTGCAGTTAATATTTCAAATCAGAGACAATAGAGATTAGAGAGACCTAAATACTGCAATTTTAATTAGCATATTCGTTTTACAGTACCCGATTAGAATATTTGACCCCGCAATCATAACACAATATTGAAGAAAATCTTCAAACTCTTGTGTTTGTAATACTATATTTACAATGTCTTTTAATTAAGGATTCCTATCCTTACTACACAATTCAATGATCAGGGCTATGCACGTACTACCCTTTTAAACACCATGTCAAATTCTTACAGTCAAAATGAAGAAAACAATCTGCAAAGATTGGTTAGTAAACAAAAAAAGTTAATGCTACCCTGGGACTGCTACAATATTGTATTTCTTCACGATCATAAACACATTGCATATGCCATGTAGCTTTTTAAGTTTGGAGAAAAAAAACAAAGAGACAAAAGCAAATTATGCTGCTTTCATGTGACTCCTGCTCCCCCTTTTGCTATGATCGTGACGATGCTCTGTGGTCAGTGCGCCCCACCTTCAACAGAAGTGTTTATGCTCTCTGGTCAGTGGGCCTCAGTGCAATGCCTCCCGTTATCTGCAACAGAAGTGTTTATATATACTCTATGGTCAGCGGGCCTCAGTGCAATATCTCCCGTTACCTGCATCACACCTGTGGATCTCACTGACCCCCACAGCTTACTAATTAGTGGTGAGTGCAGACGCAGCCCCCTTGATTAATCTAACTACCTTCACCACCCCAACCTTCCCCTCTTCCCCCCTAGCCCCTGCCCCCTTCCACCACCACCATCTCCACACCTCGTCTCCCCCCTCTTCTTTCCTCAGTCGCCCTTGAAGTTAGGTGCGCACGGCAGTTTACTGACCCTGGGGGCCAAAGTACCGGGATTCCCCGGCCTCAGCCTTCACTCTGCTCTTGTTATTGGAAGCACCCCCGCGTTTAGTCCAAGCAAATCATCACAGGAACTAATTTCTCCTCCAGGTTTGTTGTCAGTATAGAAGCAAAGAGCTTCCCTCTTTGTAGCCGCCAACTTGTTGCACCTTTTCTGCAAGTAGCTGGGAAGCTGTGTACTTTGGATGCTGCCAAGCTAGGCTTGTCAGTGTGTTGAGCCACCTTATTGCACCTTTCTGCTCATTAACTTGAAGCGAAGAGTTTACCTCTGCCGCATTACAGGAAGAGGAAGTAGCTTCTGTGCTAGACTTTGGCGCGCAGAGCCAACTAGTCACACCTTTACAGCATGAAGCTAGCAAGCTTTGATGTCTAAGGTGCCGGCCGCTGCCGGCTGGGTTTGTCAGTGTTAAAGTGCTGACGTTTCCTGCCTTCTTGCAAGCACACTGGAAGTAGCTGTGATGCTGGGCTTGAGTGTGTGGAGCCAACTATTCGCACCTTTCGCTCGCAGACTGGAAGGAGCTGGGACGCCGCTAAGTTTTAGGTGCCTGTCTACCTCCACTATCAGCACGCAGGCATCGGTGTTGTTCCGCCATTTGGACGCCACCTGCCGACAGGGCGAAGATTTAGGTCACTGCAGGAAGGGAGGTAACCGCTGCTAGACGTCTACTTCGCGCGGCAGGCGGGGACAACTTGGTTGATAGAAGAGCCGACGGCCATCTTTGCTGAGTAAACAGAAAATATGAAAGTTGAAATGGTGAGGAAAAACTTTTTGAAGAAAACCACAACCTGGATTGGGTGTGGCCTGAACAGGATTTATGATGTCGTGTAGATATACACGCTTCACGGGAGAAAGATGAATCGGGTAATCTGCTTAGTTCGTCGTCTTCATTAGTAGGCTATAGTCGCCACAGTACACACTGTGACACTTCACAACCCCCTCCCCCCCCAACCCCACCCCGCATTGCAAGGACTAGTTGCCAAGATAACACACTTACCATTATTATAATCTACTTCTTTGATGTAGGTACACTCATCAGCGACTGGCACGGTTGGCCTAGTGCCCAGTGGTAAGGCGTCCGCCCCGTGATCGGGAGGTCGTGGGTTCGAACCCCGGCCGGGTCATACCTAAGACTTTAAAATTGGCAATCTAGTGGCTGCTCCGCCTGGCGTCTGGCATTATGGGGTTAGTGCTAGGACTGGTTGGTCTGGTGTCAGAATAATGTGACTGAGTGGGTGAGACATGAAGCCTGTGCTGCGACTCAGTCTGTCTTGTCAGTGTGTGGCGCACGTTATATGGCAAAGCAGCACCGCCCTGATATGGCCTTTCGCGGTCGGCTGGGCGTTAAGCAAACAAACAAACAAACAAACAAACTCATCAGCGACACTGAACCGTGACTTGGTCGAGACTGATTCTCAGCGATGACAGTGTAAAGAATCAGTTCTAATGTTCTGTGGAAATACTCTGTTCTCCAGTGCAGAATTCCCAGCTGTCAGAACTTGCTTGGCAAAAGATATCAGCAAAACGAGAATCCTTTGTGTCAGGAGAATATGCCATACCATGTTGTGGCGTTTACAGTCCGTCTCCCATGACCTGCATTTGTAACAGCGGCGTCAGAAGGGCAATGCACTAGAAAAGAAAGCCGTTGATTTCAAACGATAAGAACAAGGCGAGGGCAATAAACAAAATAAGAAAAAACGGTTGGAACGACAGAAATGAACATATATTCTTCGGCGGAAGAGCGGCAAAGCTCCAGAAAGAAAACGAGGCGTTCAATTATAATATTTTGCCAGAGGTAGTAGATATTTTGGAAAATATGAAATGCAAATGACGACCATGATGAATATTTTGCAGATATTTACTCCCCCCAGCAGATAATCCAAACCAAACATACGTACGCGATTACATCAGGATGTAGAACAACAGTGATACCCTACTCAGTCACTGCCAGGTTCCAATTAGTCACCTTATATGTACTTTAATCGAAAAAAACTAATAACTGTATTCATTAGCGACTATCTCGTGTTTGACCCCGTTACACACAGTGAGTCTTATATCAAAGGAAAGTGCAGAGTATTCGGAACACAACGGTACCAAAATCAAGAGTAGGCCTCCTGTCCGTCAAGAAGCAAAGACACACGAAGAGATTGAAATCTGCGACTGTCGACACGAAGAAGCTTGGTTTACCGGCTTAGATGAGTGGAAGTGTCACGTACGCCACAACGTCAGAAACATGAACAAAAAAACAATTTATCATCCTGAGTCTCTCATCAGACATGGCAAAAAAGATAAATGGACCACACAAGATCACAGCAAATACCAAATACTCCGTTTCAAATGCCAGGTCTAAAATAAAGCCCTATTTCCCCAGTGACTCCATAATTTGCCAAAGGAACATGTGCATTGCATAACACTGCATGACTTCCCAATGTTGATGTGAGTGGTAACGATTGGTGTTTGATCAAGTTACGTCCCATAAACATGGCACAGCTTAGTCGAATGCAGCTGACTGGCACACACCCGTCGAATGAAAAGATCGCTTCCGCATGTTTAGGCAGACCAGACGTGGATTGTATTATTCAGCAGCGTGCGCAGCTACGGCCTAAAGTGCATTCTGACCAACATGTTAAATTGTAAAACAATACCACATATTATGTTGCGTGTGTTGAATTCAACTCGCGACGTGCTGCAGGCAACATAAAACGTGACATGAACGATGCGATTGTAGCATACAACCATTGGAATTCACCTTTGCTGCGGCTTTTGCAATATCGTAAAGCTTCGGCCGTGAATACTGTGCTGTACAGCCACATAAATTAGTCATTCCTTATTTAATCTTGAACACAGACAGCATGCATAAACGGACACCTCGGTTGGGTGTGTGTGTATGTGTGTGTGTGTGTGTGTGTGTGTGTGTGTGTGTGTGTGTGTGTGTGTGTGTGTGTGTGTGTGTGCAGGGACACAATCAGAATGGGTGTATATATGTCTGTTGCGTTTATGAATGTGTCCCATCATGCATGTACGGACGTCTGTGTTGTGTGTGTGTCCCATCTAGGGCCTAACGAATGCAGGGACGATATCACGGGTACGATAGTGAAGGATGGGGAGGTGTGGTTCCCCTACCCGGAGGACGACCCTTGTTATCAGTGCACGTGCGCGGGAGGGCAACCCGCCAACTGTGTGTACAAACAGTGTGCAGAAATTACAGTGTGCCCGGACGGCTCCGAGCCTTACAAGGAGCCCGGCGAGTGCTGTCTCCAGTGCCCGGATGACGTCAAAGAGGTCGACAGGAGAGGTACACTCTAAACGGAAGTGTTCCAATTTTGAACACATGTTTTTTGTAACCAGTTGTTAACACTGTGTGAAATGCTATATATTTATACTTGCAAAAGTATAGCACGCATTGTAATCACTTTATTTCGTGTTTACAATGTGTGTTAGTAGAGTTATATAGTATGTCGCACAGTGCTCACTACTGGTTACAAGAAGTGTGTTCAGCAGTGGAACACTTCGATTTACAGTGTAGTCAGTGCTTGTTAACCCTGACTGTAGTGCTGCGTCAATGAAAATATAAAAGAAAAGGAATCTTTTCTTGTTCGGTAATTCTCCGTCACTTCAGATATATTAATTCCACCCCTACCCAACCACCCCTTTCGGCTTTTCTTACTATCTCTCTCGCTCTGTTTGAACGCTGTGTCATCTGATGGTAGTATATATATACCTGTAGCAGCAAAAATTAAAGATTCTCTCTCCGTCGTAGCATCGCTCGTCGCTTTTGTCATCTGTTGTAGTTTGCTGCACATCTGCTCTTTCCTGTCCTTTGCTGTCGCTCGCTGCATCACATTTTTCCTTAGTGTTTGGAGTATGACGTCATGTGTGGGCTCTTCTGAGACCACTACAGTTGTCCTTGTCTAGTATGACGTCATTCTTGTCATCTTCTGTAGTATGACGTCACATTTGACATCTTCTGTATTATGAGTCACATTTGTCCTCTTCTGTAGCATAACGTCACATTTGTCCTCTACTGTAATATACTTCGCCACTGTATTCTATTTCTATAGTATGACGTCACAGCTGTCATTTTTTGTGGTTTGACGTCACAGTTGTCCTCTTCTCTACTATACTGCACTACAGTTGACCTGTTCTGTAGTATGACGTCACATTTGTCCTCTTCTGTAGTATGCTGCCCTGCAGTTGTCCTTTTCTCCAATAAGACGTCATATTTGTCATCTTCTGTAGCAGACTGCGCTACAGCTAAACCGGCATTTCCGAGTTATGACGTCGCAGCTGTCCCTTTTCGGTAGAATGCTGCGGTACAGTTGTCCAGATGGCGTCGCGTTCGTCATCTTCTGTTGTGTAATACTGTGTCACTTTCACTCAAGTTATTAATATGCTGCGTCACTGTGGTCGTCTTCACTATGCATAGACGGTGTTGTCTTCTGCGGGATGCTGCGACGTTTTTTTCTGTCTTCTTCTATGGTGTGAATAGTTGATATAATGTGCGTTGGTGTTTCAATCTCATTGACATTACATGAGACTACAGGATGGGTAGGTGTCCGTCTGGAGTCCTGATGGATGTATTTGGAAGGGCTTCGCTAATGGAGTATGTCCTTTTTGGCGACCAAGACAAGATAGAGTTGTTCATTATTTGGTCACTTAATTTAACTCGTTTTCTGTCTTTTGCTGGCACCGGCTTGATTAATTTAGTTTAGAACACGATATTATCTTTCTGTTTCCTTAACGCGATGAAATGTACAACTTTAACACCATAAAGATTATTTTAATTTATGCACGTTTAGCTTTTAACTTCAGTAGTCTGCATGCGTGTATTATAACATCGTTTTGTATTCGTCACTCTTTTGCTCAAACCACGTACTTTGGACTAACTTGTGCGTAGGCGTCTATTAACAAATATGCCACCCCCTTCTCTCATTATATAGATATTTAGGTCTTAACTATCTAAAGATTGTGTGTGTATTTTTTATTTCAGTTGTGTCTGTCGTTTCTTAAAATGGCACTTTCTTGTGTTATCACCGTTAGTCGAAATTTGCTTCTGATTTTCGTTGTCATTTGTTTCTTTAGAATAATATGTAACAAAAGGTCTAATGTTTGATTTTGTTTTTTTCGAATTGCAGAGGGTGTCCGAGAGGTGTCACGGGTAAGCTAAAGAGAGAGAGAGAGAGAGAGAGAGAGAGAGAGAGAGAGAGAGAGAGAGAGAGAGAGAGAGAGAGAGAGAGAGAGAGATACAGACAGACAGAGAGAGAGTGAGAGAAAGAGAGAGACAGAGACAGAGAGAGACAGACAGAGAGAGCAAGAGAAAGAGTGAGAGAGACAGAGACAGAGAGAGACAGACAGAGAGAGAAAGACAGAGACAGAGAGAGACAGACAGAGAGAGCAAGAGAAAGACAGAGACAGAGAGAGACAGACAGAGAGAGAAAGACAGAGACAGAGAGAGACAGACAGAGAGAGCAAGAGAAAGAGTGAGAGAGACAGACAGAGAGAGCAAGAGAAAGAGAGAGACAGAGAGAGAGACAGAGAGAGAGACAGAGAGAGACAGACAGAGAGAGCAAGAGAAAGAGAGAGAGAGACAGAGAGACAGAGACAGAGAGAGAGACAGAGAGAGCAAGAGAAAGAGTGAGAGAGAGAGAGAGATTGTTTGATTAATTAATCAATGCAAAATAAAACGTTGGCAAAGTTATTTCCGAATATTTCCGAACGTCTCTTATCAATGCAATGTCTTTCTTGTATTTTTCGCAGGGAGAGACGTCTGTATCGGATACGGCAGAAGTGAGTACCTACGTGAACCATTTACATTGACTCTCGCAAAAATAAACACCATCTGATATAAAAAAAAAAATATATATATATATATAAAAATTATCATTTTTATTTTGAAACAGGATGGAACAGTTTTTTTTAATTGGGCCTGTAGATATTAACAATTGCATGATTATTGGATTTATTGCATTTAAACTGTTCATTGTTTGACGAATTGATGAAATAATTGATGTTTGATTGGTGACTGACTGATTGATTACTTTAGTGGTTGGTGAGCTTATTGTTTGAATTGGTTGATTGATTGCAGTACGGAGTTCAGAACCAGCAACCCCAAGGTGGCGATAAGGCTGCCCCGGCTTACAGTGGCGGCCAAGGATACTACTCCCCTGTAAGTTGCTGTGCTTTTTTGGTGTGCTTTTTGCTTTTTTTCCAAACATAGTTATTCAAATAACTACAAATTACATTGTCGCATACAATGAATGAAATACAACTTAATATAGAGTACAACAAGCTAAGCTTATAAACGTGTTTTGTTGTTGTTGTTGTTCCTCGAACACTCACACACACATGCTTCTAATCTGTAACTGCCTATTAGGCCTAAAAAAAAAAAAAAGGTGTGCTTATGGTAACCCGACCTACTCTATTTTTAGGGGCCGACCCTATAACTTTTTTATTACATTTGTCAAAAAACCACCAAAAAAACAAGAAAACGAGTGCAGAAAACGCAATGAAAGCGAAAGCGCCCGAGTCACACACTTATTTCCCTGTCAAGTAGGTTTAATTTGTACACAATAGAAAAAAAAGTTAAAAAAAAAAGTGATTGCCTACCTTCCTACCCTATTTTTTTGTGGCTATGTTACCGTAACCAGTCCGGGGAGGCGTCTGGTAACAGTGTGAGGGTCACCTTAGTCACAGGCTTATAACTCAAACAGTCTTTTCTAAAACGGTTTACACCACTGGATAGAGCATAAAAAACTCTTTAAGAAAATGTAAAAATATGAAAATCATGCAAAGGTGACATGCGACTCATTCCGTGGTGGAGGGTCACAATTTTTGTTACAACACAAGAATGGCAAGGGACTGGAACGATTTGATTTGTAACAAAACATGACATTCACAAGTAAACCGGCCCATAGGTCTTTTAAAACGTCCCCGTACCTTACCATTTTTGATTTGTGTTTCAATATGGCGTAGTTTTCAAGAAGCTGTTGGCTTTCTATGTATTTGAATTGCCCTGATGAATTATTGTGTGTAGTTTTTTGCTCCGGTTTATATTGACAACGCTGCGGATACTACTTCCCTGATTGGTGTTTTTGCTTTTGGGGTTTTCATTTTGCTTGCTGTGGGTTTTCCTTGTGTTCGAATTGAGTTTATTTAGGTTCTACATACATGTATTCTTTAGCTTGGAAAGCAGGGTAAACACTGAATACTGGCAGAAAAACGCAGACACCAAAAGTACTGGATTAAAAATGAAGACACAAAAAAGACTGGTAGAAAAACGCAGACACAAAATATACTGGCTTAAAAATGAAGTGTTTTTGTGATTGAATTGTGACTGTTGTTCTTTGTCCCAACCATGTGGCTACAATTTTGGTGATTTTACGAAGGTGATCACTCTTTTTTTCAAATTTGCTGATAGGCCATGGTGTTAGTTATTGTTATTGTTATTGTTATGGACGTCTGTATGTGTTTTTCTTTACAGGGACCTCCCGGACCGCGTGGATCCCCCGGACCCCCTGGACCCCCTGTGAGTATAGATATTTTGTGTCTATAGATTGGATACTATATAGCTTTATATAACACAATCAAGGAAAAGACAAGCCAAACAAAGAATTTCAGGTGGCCGCCCAAATTTGTGACCTGTTTCCAGGCCTTCCTCAGGGGCGTGTAATTCTGTGACACATCAATTCATGCATGAATTGCAAAGCAACACAATACTATCCCATGGTTATTTCAGTTACAAATCAAAAAGCAAATATTTCAATATACATACGATGGAAGGCAAAGTAAGGCAAAGTTTATTGTAAACTGACCACAGATTAGTTTCGAATAATGGTTGACTTTCACTAAATTTTGCTTGACCTGATTTCTATACTATCCATGTGATTTATTCTTTAATGTTGACCCCCTCCACCTTCCTACGTCACTCTTCCATGTTTACTCCCAACCTGACTCCCTTCTAACGCCAGCCTTTTTATCATCATCATCATCGTCTGGTTGTTTGTTCTAAGCTCATCTTCGTTGTCTTCTTTTTCTTGTTGTTCAGTGTTGTTGTTGTTGTTGTTGTTGTTGTTCTTGATGTTGATGTTGTTGTTCTTCTTCTTGATTTTGTTGTTGTTGTTGTTGTTGTTGTTGTTGTTGTTGTTGTTGTTGTTGTTGTTGTTGTTGTTGTTGTTGTTGTTCTTCTTCTTCTTCTTCTTCTTCTTCCTCTTCTTCTTCTTCTTCTTCTTCTTCTCCTTCTTCTCCTTCTTGTTTTCTTTGTCTTGTTCTTGTTCGCATTCTTGTTCTTGTCTTTGTTCTTTATCTGATACTTCTATTGCTGCTGCTGCTCCTTCTTCACCCCTCTACCTACACTCTTCCCCACCCTCTTCTTCCTAAAGATACAATATTACTTTTTTGAATTGATCATCTCTATCTCTAACGTTTCAGGGCCAACCTGGATTCCAAGGCCCCCGTGGTGAGAATGGAGATCCCGGCCCGCCGGTATGTACACTGCACGTCGTCTGTCACAACATGCATCAGGGCCGGACCAAATGAGTTGTAAGGGGGGGGTTCCTCCTTTTTTTGGGGGGGCAAATCAGCGAAATGGCGAAGCCACAAGCTTTGCAGGCGCGCGAACTAGGGGGGTCCGGGGGCATGCTCCCCCGGAAAATGTTTGAAAAACGGTTAAAATCTGTGCAATCTGGTGCATTCTGGGCCTTGTTTTGAGGGTTAAGAGCAGCATTGTTTTGGTGCTAAAACTAGTAAAAAAAAAACAAAAAAACCCCACTCAAAGCAAGGTACATGCTTTTTCCAGGGGTGGGGTTCCGGAACCCCTGGAACCCCCCCCCCCCCCCCCCCTGGGTCCGGCCCTGTGCATACATTTGTCAAACTGAGTTTGATTATATGGTATTGTGTTGTGTTGTGTTGGGTTGTGCTGGGTTGGGTTGGGTTGGGTTGTGTTAGGTTGTGTTGTGTTGTCGTGTTGTGTTGTGTCGTGTCGTGTCGTATTGTATTGTATTGTATTGTATTGTATGGTGTTGTGTTATATTGTATTGTATTTTATTGTGTTGTTTTGTGTTGTGTCGTGTCGTGTCGTGTCGTGTCGTGTCGTGTCGCGTTGCATTGTATTGTATTGTTTTGTATTGTGTTGTGTTGTATTGTATTGTGTTGTGTTGTACGTAACAAATAATGGGAAGACTTAGGCAAAATGTCTTGAATTTGAGGCGCCTGGCAAAATTGGAAATTTTTTAAACTAATAGAATGATACATATTTTTTTGAGGGAACAGAGTTTGCCTACGACTTTTACGTCCTGAGAGGCCTCTTTACGTATTTGGGACATTAATCTGGAGAAATGCTTAATATTTTTTTCTTACTTGGGACTGTGTTTTCATGTCTGTGCTTTTAAATTAAGCGTACTTTCATTGCAAATGCTGTTGAATGTCGTGGCTTCAAGTTAGTTTTCAAGTTCATTCAGGGTTGCTTACATATACCTGTTTGCTATTTTTAATTGAACGTGTTGCTCAAAAGGACAGCGACTATATACAAACACTAAACATATTCAAGCTAGCTCTTTTAATACACAATGGTCACTTTTTTATTCAGAATTTTACTTCATACCTGTGTTGTAAATACAGTATGCCTCGGGTATGCGAGCAGTTTGATTCTCACTTGTGTTGTCATCACAGGGTTCCCCAGGTATGCGCGGATTCCCTGGCCAACCCGGCCCCCAAGGCCAGGACGGAGATGAGGGTATGCCTGGCGACAACGGACCTCCTGGACCCGTAGGACCCTCTGTGAGTATCAATCTTTTAATTAAAATGTTTTTTTTTTTAATTTTTAATTTTTGTTCATGGTTGTTAAAGTTTTGGTTGATGCTACAAATACAGCGTGCTTCACTTTTTATTTATGTAATTTTTTTTTGTTTTTTGTATGTTGATTTTGTATTTTTTTGCTTTTGTTCTGTAAACTTTGGCCTTTCGCATTTTGAGAGGTGTCTTGACATCCGAGGAAAAATAGTATTAATTTCTTATTTTCAAAGAGGAAAGGCATCCTTTTTAGAGGTGTCTTAATTAACATCAAACGAGCGAAACATTTCTTGTTTATTTGAGTCTACATTGTTGATGGGAACTTGCAGGGCCCCAACGGACCCCCTGGCATGCCTGGAATGCCTGGACCCAAAGGACATCGTGGATTCCCTGGTCGACCTGGTAGAGACGGAGAAGCTGGGCGTGATGGAGAGAAGGTGAGAATTGACATGTTGAAAGAAATGCTTTTTGTGGTGTGGCTGATGGAGATGTGTGTTGGAAGTTTTTGTTTGCTCTGGGGGTGTGGGGTTGGTTGGAGGGGGGTATCATGTGTGTGTGTGTGTGTGTGGTTGGCTGGCTGGCTGGCTGGCTGGCTGTTTGGCTGGCTGTCGGTCGTACGTGAATGTATGCTCACTCTCTTTCACTTCTTTCCCTGCGTCTCCTTTTTTTAGCAAATGACTATTTGGTCTGTGTATAGTAGTAGCTCCATCCCTTTTGATTATCCCTTTGCTTTGCCTGCAGTGTTGTTTGAGAACATGTTTGCACAGCTGCAAACACATCACTGGCTGGTTTTTTTTCTCTCCATTTTGTCTTTAATGTTTTTTTAAGTAAGTCAGTACTCACAAAACAATACACACATCAGTGTTATTGACTTAACTGAATAATGTATCTGTTCCCCAGGGCCCATCTGGACCATCCGGACCTATTGGTGCTCCCGGTCCCAACGGTGCTCGTGGTGCTCCTGGAGAGAGAGGAAGAGACGGCTCATCGGGTGCTCCTGTGAGTTTTGACGTGGTTATGTTTTATTGGTACTTAACAGTTGTGTTTGTTGTTGTTTATTGTCTCGAGAACCCAGGGCCAGGGGGTCATTCGAGACCGATTCAGCATCAATCCTACTCTGGTTTTTGTCTTGGCCATCCCCTTTTAAAACTATTTCATACTGAAGGCGTAACCTTAAAAGTTAGAAGTTTTTTTTGTTAAACTTAGATTATTTCACAGTCGGTACTTTGGATCTTTAAAAAAAATATCTCAGTCTCATTCTTTAAGTTCAAAATCTTGTCCAGGGTATGCTCCGGGAAGACACGTTCAGAGTTTCTGCACTGTAATATTTTGTCACGATTTTCCTTGACAAGAACAAGTTGCAAGAACTGACTAACTACTTGATACTATTTCAGTATTTGTTTATATGACTCATTTCATGAATGTTACTGTCCCTTCGAATTGTATTGCATCATGTTTTGATGTCTCTGCAGGGTATCCGTGGTAACGATGGTTCCCCTGGAAGCTCTGGACCCCCCGGACCAATTGGACCACCCGGAACTTCGGGATTTCCCGGTGCCGCTGGAACCAAGGTGAGAATCCTTTTAGAACGAACTGATAAGGCCTGGCGCTCACCTGTGTAACTTCAGCAGGACAGACGACGCACAGCAGATTATCCCAGCCCGCAAAACAGGCCAAGTACTCGTCATAATCCCTATCGCAGCATCAATAATATGCAGTGCGTCGTCTGTACCGCTGAAACTGCGCATCTATAATCTGCCCTTAACTCTGGCGTAGTGTTTCTAATGTTTACCAACATTAGCCTCGTAAATGATATAATTATGGTAATATCTTCACCTAACTAAGCAATGTAGGCACTGTTTGCTAAATTGAATATAGGGTGTTAAACGATTGACTGACTAGGACCAATCATTATTGGTCTATCTTAGGACAGGTAGAGTTAAAGCGGGGTGTGAACGTGAAAAAAGGAGTTTGCGAGTGATAATATATATGAACGTTTTTCTTGGGTTGGAGGAGGTGTATACAATTTGAAAGTACACGCAGAGCAAAGTTTTTATAATCGCTTTTTACTTTTAGGAATTATTACCCAGAAAAACGAGAGAAAAGTTACATAAGTTTATCATTAGTAATTATTCCATGTAGAATGTTTACAAGGCTATCATCAAGGTAATATGTGACCCTCCACCACGAAATGAGTCGCATGTCACCTCGCGCGGTTCTGCGCTAGGCTTGATGTAAGTCCGGGGAGTGTCCGGTAACAGTGTGAGGGTCACCTTAGTCACAGTTTTTGCTCTTTTTTAAAACGGTTTTCACCACTGGATAGAGCATACAAATCTCTTTAGGCAAATGTACAAATATGAAAATCATGCAAAGGTGACATGCGACTTATTCCGTGGTGGAGGGTCACATATATATCATTTCTTGTTCATATTTTGGTATGTCGAAATGATTGTGAACAAGTCAAATCTTTTGTTTAAGCTGTTGATGGTCTCGTTGCTGTTGCTTTCGCAGTCGCTGCTGCTGCTGATAATGATGGCTGCAGTGCTTTGTTCGCTCGTTATGCTTACAATTCCTGCCCTCTCTTTGTTCTGTAGGGAGACCGTGGAGAGGGGGGACAGAGTGGAAGCCCAGGACCCTCGGGTCCCGCCGGATCTGACGGACTGCCCGGAGCACCTGGACCCGTTGGTCAGGCTGGTGTGCGTGGTGAGGACGGTTCCTCTGGATCCAAAGGAGCAAGGGTAAGCACAGCTGAACATTTTTCTTCAGGCATAAGTCTGCTCTAATGGTTTCGCTCAGTTGATCAATCTGATGTGTGTTGAGGACAGTTCTGCTGGATCTAAAGGAGCAAGGGTAAGCACAGCTGGATTTTGTTCTTTTCAAAGGAATCTAATGTAATGGTTAATGTTGGTTAGCCTAGTGTGCGTTGTCAGGACGGTTCTCCTTGATCTAGAGGAGCAGGGAAAGCACAACTGGAACGTTTTCTACAGACAGGAATCTACACTAATAGATTCTCTCAGATGGTCAGCCTGATGTGTGAGTTTCGGACGGTTCCCCAGGGACCAAAGGAGCAAGGGTAAGCACAACTGGACCTCAGACAGGAGTCTACTATAATGGATTATCTCCATTGGTTTGCATTGTTTGTGTGGTGAGGACGGCTCTCCTAGATCTCAAGCAGCAAAGTTTAAATTTCGAACATTCTGCTCTTTGTATTCACTAGATTCTTCACATAAGAAACTGAGAAGATGGTTTCTAAAAGGGGCAAAGGTAAGCCCAGCTACACTTCATAGCTTAGTTATTCAGACAGGAAACTAGCCTACTGACTTCTTACGAACCAGTTCTTTTGGGCCATTAACAATAAGGGGACATTCAGAGGTTAACTGGGCTTGAATTAAGACCACGCTAAAACTTTGCCCTGTAAGCTCTAGTGCATTTTTAACAATCATCAAAACTGATTGTGGTCTCTTAAATTTGTGTGTTTGACATTGCAGGGCGCCATTGGTTCTGCCGGACCCGCTGGCTTTCCCGGTCCCATGGGACCCCCCGGAACCGCTGGGCCACCTGGACCTCCCGGCACAAACGGAAATGACGTGAGTTATGGTCCGCAGAGGATATGATGTTTAGTGGACCTGGTTCTGTAGCTCACGCGTGAGTTGTCTTCTTCTTCTTCTTCTGCCATTTTACCCCGCCATTTAGGCAGCCATACGCCGTTTTCGGAGGAAGCGCGTGAGTTGTGATCTGCATAGAATGTCATTTTGTTACACCCAGATTTGTAGCTCAAGTTTGGCTAAATGAACGTTTTATTTGTTGGGTATAATTAATCATCAAATTTACAGCAACAAGCCAATTGCTTCATGTGATGTTTTTGAAAGTAGTTCAAGCGTGACAAAATTCCGGGCAACAGCTCATGCATTGCTAAAACTTCAGTATGTGTTTTTGGACTATTAAAACAAACGTTTCTCGCTTTCCTCTTTTCGAAATATCTTTATTGTTTTATAATAAAATGTTTAGTTGCAGAAAACATGAAATTAGCTAGCCAATGCCTACCTGCTTAACATATGAACTCTAACCTGCCTTCTGCTATACAAAACTGACATGAACTTTTAACTCAAGGCACCAATACAAAACATGAACTTTTACCTGAAATCACCAATACAAAACGTGAACTTTTACCTGATATCACTAATACAAAACACGAACTCTTACTTTCAATTATCAATACAAAACACGAACTCTTACCTGCAATTACCAATACAAAACACGAACTCTTACCTGCAATTACCAATACAAAACGTGAACTTTTACTTGCAATCACCAATACAAAACGTGAACTTTTACTTGCAATCACCAATACAAAACATGAACTTTTACCTACAATCACCAATACGGCAAAACATGAACTTTTACTTGCAATCACCAATACAAAACGTGAACTTTTACTTGCAATCACCAATACAAAACATGAACTTTTACCTACAATCACCAATACGGCAAAACATGAACTTTTACTTGCAATCACCAATACAAAACGTGAACTTTTACTTGCAATCACCAATACAAAACGTGAACTTTTACTTGCAATCACCAATACAAAACATGAACTTTTACTTGCAATCACCACTACAAAACATGAACTTTCACTTGCAATCACCAATACAAAACATGAACTTTTACTTGCAATCACCAATACAAAACGTGAACTTTTACTTGCAATCACCAATACAAAACGTGAATTTTTACTTGCAATCACCAATACAAAACGTGAACTTTTACCTACAATCACCAATACAAAACACGAACTCTTACCTGCAATTACCAATACAAAACACGAACTCTTACCTGCAATCACCAATACAAAACGTGAACTTTTACTTGCAATCACCAATACAAAACATGAACTTTTACCTACAATCACCAATACGGCAAAACATGAACTTTTACTTGCAATCACCAATACAAAACGTGAACTTTTACTTGCAATCACCAATACAAAACGTGAACTTTTACTTGCAATCACCAATACAAAACATGAACTTTTACTTGCAATCACCAATACAAAACGTGAACTTTTACTTGCAATCACCAATACAAAACGTGAACTTTTACTTGCAATCACCAATACAAAACGTGAACTCACCAAAACAAAACACCAACTCCTACCTCCAATCATCAATACAAAACACGATCTCTTACCTGAAATCCCCAATACAAAACGTAAACATTTATCATAATAATGATAATAATAACTGGACATTTTTAAGTGCCTAACCTATGGCTCTAGTCTAGGCACTTTACAAAAGAACATATATATACAGAATAGTACAATTAAAAGTACAACCTACATAAAAGAAATTAATCATACAGACACGCATCACCACATGTACCTGCAATCACCAATACAAAACAGTAACTGTTACCTACAGTCACTAATACAAAACGTGAACTCTTCTGCAATCACCAATACAAAACGTAAACTCTTACCTGCAATCATCAATACAAAACACGATCTCTTACCTGCATTTACCTGTACAAAACATGATTTCTCACCTTCCCCCAGGGACGTGACGGCAACGACGGCTCCCCAGGAGACCCGGGCCAGCAAGGTAACAACGGGGCACCAGGAGAACGAGGACTGCCCGGTCTGCCCGGACTGGAAGGAAAGAGGGTAGGTTGAGCTGCTTGGAGAGCCGAATTGTGCGAGGCTACATATTTGACTCCTTGTTTTCATAAAATAAAGGTAGAAAAGGATGTGTGGACAAGTGAGGAAGGGTGAGAGTTTGCGAGAGAGAGAGAGAGAGAGTTTGCGAGAGAGAGAGAGAGAGAGAGAGAGAGAGAGAGAGAGAGAGAGAGATAGGAAAGAGAGACAGAGAGAGACACACACACACACAGAGACAGACATATTGATTGATTTTTGTTTAAAACTTAAGGATAGAGGTTGTAGGCACAGCCTTGTGGAGAGAGAGAGAGAGAGAGAGAGAGAGAGAGAGAGAGAGAGAGAGAGAGAGAGAGAGAGAGAGAGAGGGAGGGAGAGAGAGAGAGAGAGAGAGAGAGAGAGAGAGAGAGAGAGAGAGAGAGAGAGAGAGAGAGAGAGAGAGAGAGAGAGAGAGAGAGAGAGAGAGAGAGAGAGAGAGATGGAAGAAATAGCAACTGACCTAATCATCAAAGAAGAAAAACATCCCTACGTCATCGAATGCTTAGGCCCAAAAAAAAATAGTCTGTTTACGGTAACCCGACCGACCCTATTTTTTTCGCGCGACCCTAGACTTTTTTTTGGCATTAATTTGGGGGGAAAAAAAAATCTTTTGTTTTTTTGTGCAAAATAACGTAAAAATATGGGTTTTTTGGGGGAAAAAAAATCCCGACCTACGGACCCTATTTCTTTGGCCTATGTTACCGTAAACAGACCTTTTTTTTTCTCGGCCTTATCACGTAGACTCCCTTTTTAAGTGTTATACAATCTCTCAGAGAACACATGCAGTGCTCGAAAAAGGTTAACTCTTTCTTGCTTTACTTTTTCAGGGACCTCTCGGCGCTGCCGGACCTCCCGGACCTGCCGGATCCCAAGGAGAAGCCGTGAGCATTTTTTGTGTATTGCATGTGTCTCTTCGTGAATTAATTTTTGGCATTTGAGCTAAAAAAAAAGCGGCTTTTTTGGTTACACATTTGTCAGATTTATCACGAAAGAGTTGTCTTAAAAGTGCTATGAAGTAATATTTCATCTGAAGACAACAATCAAAGAACGATTGGGATTTTTTGGGGGGTAAAACACCAGTGTGAAACTGTTTAGCTTTTTGGGATACAAGAGAAGGAGCCCTTTGTGTTGACATAGCTCTATCTTTCAAAGCCTGAAGGTAATCATGCTCAATATGTATTCAGAAGGATTTACCTGTTGCTAAGTTCAGTGAAGAGGAGTGACAACCAAGCCCGTCTGCGTGCAGAAAACCTGACTAAATTTGGTAAAAATCAAAATTTTTTCCCCATGAAAGAAATTAACTCTTTGCACTTTAGTAATCTGGATTCTTGTGTTGGAGAAAATTTGATTGTTTTTCTCATCAGGGACAACCCGGAACTTCCGGTCTTCCCGGCCGCCCCGGATTCCCAGGATCCCCTGGCAAAGATGGCGCCCGTGGAATGGAGGGTGAACGAGGTCCCGCTGGTAGCCCCGTAAGTTTCGACCCCGGATTTGTAATTTCTTCTGGATGTTAGTGACAAAAGAGTAAGGGTGACCGAAAACCCGCTGGTAAGGTCGTAAGGTTTTACCCCGAATTGTTAGCTGTAATAAATGTTGGTGACAAAAGAACCAGGGTGAATTAAGACACGCTGGTAATCACGTAAGTTTATACGCCGGGATTTTATTGTTATAAATATTAGTAACAAAAAAACCGGCGCGGAAGACCAAGGATTTTGTTGTGTGATTGTCTGCACACAGGATTGTTTAAACTGCTCATTTATTGCAGTTCATACTCTATTCAAATATAAACTGAGGGGCTTTGATATCAATCCCTGGTGCCACTGAGTTGTGTTGTGCATGAACATTTGGCAATGGATAACACTATTATTGGCGCAACAAAGAAAGAAATAATGTTGGCCCAACAAGGAAAGAAATAATGTTATGTCTTGACTTATGCCTCAAGTCACGGACAACTTTACATGTGCATGAACATTTGGCAATGGATTACACTAAATCTAAAGCACTAAAAAAAACAAAGGATTTCTGTACTCACCGATACAAGAACAGCACAAGACGATACGAATGTTGGCTTATGGATAACGCTGTTATTGGCCCAACAAGAAAGTAAATAATGTTATGTATTGACTTATGCCTCAAGTCACGGACAACTTTTCATGTGCATGAATATTTTGCAATGGATAGCACTAAATCTAAAGCACTAAAAAAAACAAAGGATTTCTGTACTCACCGATACAAGAACAGCACAGGTGACTGACAACTTTACCTGTATTTTGTAGGGTGCACAAGGAGCTGGTGGACCCCCCGGACCGTCAGGACAGAGAGTGAGTGATGCTAATGGGTGTTTGTGTGTGTTTGAGAGAGAGAGAAAGAGAGAGAGAGAGAGAGAGAGAGAGAGAGAGAGAGAGAGAGAGAGAGAGAGAGAGAGAGAGACTTCTTACAATCTGTCTTTGGGGAGAGAGAGAGAGAGAGAGAGAGAGAGAGAGAGAGAGAGAGAGAGAGAGAGAGAGTTCTTACAATATGTCTTTGGGGAGAGAGGGGGAGAGAAAGCGAGAGAGGGGAGGGGAGGATGGAGATAATTAATGAATGAGAGAGATGGAGGAAAGCTAGAGGGGGGAGTGAGGGGGATGTTAATTAATGAATGACAGAGAGAGAGAGCGAGATAAGGAGAGAGAGAATGTGTGTGTGTGTGTGTGTGTGTGTGTGTGTGTGTGTGTGTGTGTGTGTGTGTGTGTGTGTGTGTGTGTGTGTGTGTGTGTGTGTGTAACATATGAGCGGGTAAGGGAAGCCGGGGGTAGGGTTGTCGAGGGGAGAGGGAGGAGATTGAGAGAGAAGTGAGTAGAGCAGAGAGACACTGGTAGAGGTAGGAGAGACAGGAGAAGAAATCAGTTAAGATATTACAAATATGATTTAAGTATTGATGTCAACAACGACGAAGACGTTTTTAAGAGTGACGTCGTTTGTGGGGAAGACGGCGTATAGGTCTACCCAATTTCTTCAGCCTAAAACCAAACAATCTGATTCTGTTTTCAGCAAAATAATATTTGTATCTTTAATTTACAGGGATCCCCTGGATTCCCCGGCAACGACGGATCGCCGGGTGAGCGTGGTTCTCCGGTAGGTGGCGCAGCTCTGTTGCTGTTGGCTTTCTCTTTATGTTCACTGTATTTTGTGTGTGTCTTTATTTCATCTCGAACTTTTTCAACCAAGTATTTAAAATTTTTGTTGTTGTTGTTGATTCTTTTTTTTTTTTTAGGGGGGGGGGGGGGGGGGGGGCAGTAATGATAATAATGATAATATATAACATTTTCTGTACGTTTTTGTGTCATATTTACTGGTTGACTGATTGGTTTGATGATCGATTTTTGAGAAAATTACGCTCTATCAAGGATCAGGACGAACTTGTGGAGTGACTGAACATAAGTGAACAAATAAATGAATTTTTGTAAACAATATCTGCATGTGCCTTAACGTACGCATGCGCGTATGTCTGCAAGTGCAGTATACCAAGGCGATCATTACACTTAGTGTGAAAACTTCCTTGGATGCAACAACGAGAAAGTCAGTCTTTTTCTTGAATTAGTTTTACGCATGCTCCTGTACACTTGTGTCACAAATGGCTTACCGTAACTCATATTTGGTTGCCAGGGTAACGACGGCTTAGACGGCGGTCCCGGAGAACAGGGCCCCCAGGGACAACCTGGTCCTCCTGGTCTGCAAGGC
Source organism: Littorina saxatilis (assembly GCF_037325665.1). Classification (NCBI taxonomy): domain Eukaryota; kingdom Metazoa; phylum Mollusca; class Gastropoda; order Littorinimorpha; family Littorinidae; genus Littorina; species Littorina saxatilis. The sequence goes on from NC_090258.1 coordinate 19,296,215, forward strand.
GGCCCCGGTTCTCGCGGTGAAAGTGTAAGTATGGAGAACATCGATCCCTGTGTCTTTTTGGTATCACCAATGTGTGTTTGTGTGTGTGTGTGTGTGTGTGTGTGTGTGTGTGTGTGTGTGTGTGTGTGTGTGTGTGTGTGTGTGTGTGTGTGTGTGTGTGTGTGTGTGTGTGTGTGTTCGTTTTGCAATATTAATGTCAAACTCCTTTGTACACATTCTTTGACCAATTAGAAGCTTTTGTAAATAGTAATTTATCGTAATTTAATTTTTGTAAAGAAGCTGAGGTGGCGATTGTAAATGCATACGAAAAATAGGGTTTTGAACGAGTGTTTTCACATAATATTTAATTTTGTGTGTATGTTCATGCAGTTGTCTTGCTATCAGCCAAAATCGAAAGTTATCAATTTAAGATAATAAAGTGTTATTGTATTGCATTATGTCTGTGTGTCTTTCCCTCTTTGTTTTATTTTAATCAGTGTCTTTGTCTTTTGCTTCACTGGGATTCTCATCTATGACGTTCCTCTGATTTCATTTATGTCTTTTGTTGTTGCTGATTATTTTTAGTTGATAGTGTTATTTCCATCAGTGTCTTTGTCCTTTGATTAATATCTTTTGTTGTTGCTTTTGTTTTTGTTAAAAACATATCCATGCTTTTTTAAGTTAAAAAATATCTTTTTTGGTGTGTGCAGGGCCCTGAAGGCCGAACTGGTCCACAGGGTAACCTTGGCCCATCCGGTCCCCGTGGTGAGCGTGGTCCCTCCGGAGAGGCTGGACAGGAGGGTCAACCTGGTCGACCTGTAAGTATATACACGCTTGGACATTGGGCAGTGTGATGTACGGTGATGGGGGATGGTTGTGAGCATGCAGTCGGGAATGAAAAGCATCATCCGTTTGACACCCGAAATCGGCGTGTGGATGCTTAAATGGCGGGGTAACAGCGGTCATACACGTTAATACCTACTCGTGCAAAAAACACGAGTGTGCGTATGTGTTTCAGGCCATGTACACAAAAGAAGAAGAATCATCCTTTTGGAGGATTTGTTTTAACCTAGCCTTTTATTCATTTGTCTACTGAAAATGAATAAGCTTTCAATCATTTTGATGTTGATGCTCCTCGTGTGTAAACTCTTTATTTTTCTTCTTGGGATTCAAGTCAGAGAGAAAAGTAATTGCTTTGTTTTTGGTCTTTTGCTTTATTTTGATGTTTGGAATCTTTTTCTTCCTTTCAGTTTTGGGCCATTTTTCAACTTTGGGTTTGAGTACTATAAGAGCAGATTGGAAAAAGATCGAGGGGTTAGTATTGAGAGAGTGGTTTGGAGTTGAGCTCGGGTTTGTGATCCGACCGGGAAGGTCGATGATGATTATCATCGTTTGATTATTGTTTCTATCCTTGTCTTTACAATTAACAAAAGCCACGACAATATTCATTTTGACCGATAGACTTTAACTTGTGCTTGTGTTTGCCACAGGGATCTCAAGGAGAAGCCGGTCCCCAGGGCAACCCCGGAGAGGCTGGATTCCAGGTACAGTAACAGTTTTATTTTTGGTGGCAAGATCTTTCAATTGTTTCACTTAGAAAAATAAAACACTCTCCTGGAGAGATGAAGAAGGCCAGATACTAGCTTTGGTGCTACGTGTTTTTGTTTTGTTTGTTTGTTTGCTACTATATATGTGCACAGTCATGTTACGATTATTTTCCTTGGAGTTAAATCTTCCTTGTCAAGCCAAGCTTGGTTTTCTGACGGTAGACACGTAATTTTGTCTTTGCCTTAAACACATTTGTTTTCCTTTGACATAAACACTTTATGAATGTTAGGCATATAACTGCTTTTCTACATCTGGGTCACGCCCTACACTGCATGAGAGGGGCTTAATTTCTACGTACGGCTAAAGACTTGTTACCTGGTTACAGAATAAAAATAATCGTATGTAAATTGAAAATGACTGTGTGTGTGTGTGTGTGTGTGTGTGTGTGTGTGTGTGTGTGTGTGTGTGTGTGTGTGTGTTTCAGGGTCTGCCCGGTCCCCCTGGACCCTCTGGTGAGAACGGACGTCCTGGTGAAACTGGTTCTACCGGTCCATCTGGTGAGGGTGGAGCTCCTGGAGAGAGAGTGAGTACTTCATTCATTGATTTTCTGTCTTTTTGTGTATTTTTATTTTAGAGTAAAAGCCGCTTGCCATGTCAATAAACTGTCATTATCTCTTGTCTATGTTTTGAGCGCGTGTTTTCTTCTTCTCTCAGATCCTTTCGTGTTTTCGTTTGCATTGCGGGATGTGTGATCACTTGCTCAATCGATATGTGTTAGTGTGTTAGTGTGTTAGTGTGTGTTAGTGTGTGTGTGTGTGTGTCTCTGTGTCTCTGTGTCTCTGTGTGTGTCTGTGTCTGTGTCTGTGTCTGTGTGTGTATAAGGATGTGTTCAAAATTCCAACCATTTTTTTTTCTCCACATTTGAAACTGTCCTCTTTATCGTTTTGCTGTATACCGCGGCCCTAACATATCTAATTCATTGTTGTTGCTGCTGCTGCAGTCGCTTATTTACTTGCTTTGAAGAATTGCCACTTTTGTAGTTTGCCAGTCAGAGGTTTTCGTGACCAGCATAAGTGTTTCTGCCTTTCAAGGGAGAGCGCGGTTTCCCCGGTGAGGTTGGTCAGTCTGGTACCCGTGGTCCCCCTGGCGAGAGAGGCCCTGGTGGACCCGTCGGTGAAGTCGGCATGCCTGTGAGTATTACGGGGGAAGGAGGGGGAGGGGATAGAGAGATTTGGAGAGGGGATAGAGCATCAGAGAGCGAGAACGAGAGACTGAGTTCGTACTGGTGGGAGAGGTCCTCCTAGAGAAGGTCATGTGTGTTGAAGAGAGAGAGAGAGAGAGAGAGAGAGAGAGAGAGAGAGAGAGAGAGAGAGAGAGAGAGAGAGAGAGAGAGAGAGAGAGAGAGAGAGAGAGAGAGAGAGAGAGAGAGAGAGAGAGAGAGAGAGATCGGAGTCGCGCGCTGGCGCCAGAGAGAGAGAGAGAATCAGAGAGAGAGAGAGAGAGAGAGAGATCGGAGTCGCGCGCTGGCGCCAGAGAGAGAGAGAGAGAGAGAGAGAGAGAGAGAGGATGGATGGGAGTAGAGGGAGAGAGAGAGAGAAGGACAGAGACAGGGAGATTTTGTGAAATTGGAGAGAAAGTGTGTGTGAATGAGAGAGAGGAGGATGGGAAGAGAGAGAGAGAGAGAGAGAGAGAGAGAGAGAGAGAGAGAAAGAGAGAAAGAGAGAAAGAGAGAGAGAGAGAGAGTGCTCACTTCAGAATCAATTTTTTCTCTTCAGGGACCCGGTGGACCTCCCGGTGCGCGTGGTGACCCTGGTCCTGTTGGCAGCATTGTGAGTTGCACTACATTTGTTTGTACTTTTCAAGTACCTTGCACGAGTTTCCTGAGTTACAGTAGGTGTCTATACACATACAGACACACAGTTGGACGAACAGACACAACATAGCAAGAGAGAAAGAAGAAAGGAAGAGGAAGAGGAGGAGGAGGAAGAAGAGAAGAAGAAGGAAGAGAGTAGGGACAAGTAATAGACAGAGAGGAATCACTTGCTTCCTTTGTTGCGTTTGATTGATTGAACTCTGAGTAGATGGAAAGCTAAATGAATAAATAGAGTTGATTGTTGGATTGGCTATGTGGGACAGGGATACATATACCGATAGATTGATCGATATATATACTTGCAGTAAAACTTACATAGATAGATATAAAATAGATTAAAAGAATGATCAATGAGCGCTCTTTTGCAACGACATTACTGAATAGATAGATAGATAGATAGATAGATAGATAGATAGATAGATAGATAGATACATACATACATACATACATACATACATACATACATACATACATGTATACATACATACATACATACATACATCAAAGTATGGTTTTTTTTGCAGTTAAATCTATATTTCTATCTATCAAACTATCTGTCTGTCTGTCTGTCTGTCTATAATGTCACATATTCTTGTAACTGCTAGTCTATAGAGTCTGATGTGGTTTACGCTGTCTGTAATTCGACAGATGTTAATTTTGTGCTTTGATTGACAGGGTCTTGGAGGAGAACGTGGCGTTCCCGGACGAGCTGGACCTCGTGGTGCTCCTGTAAGTACAGATAGAGAGAGAGAGAGAGAGAGAGAGAGAGAGAGAGAGAGAGAGAGAGAGAGAGAGAGAGAGAGAGAGAGAGAGAGAGAGAGAGAGAGAGAGAGAGAGAGAGAGAGAGAGAGAGAGAGAGAGAGAGAGAGAGAGAGAGAGAGAGAGTTTTGGTGCTACTGTAAGTATTCTTAGAAGAGAGAAGGAGAGATTTTGGTTTCGTAATGCTCATGTAAGGACATGATTTCACAGTGCGTGTCAGTCCACTTCATCGACCTCTGGTCATACGTACTTTTGTCTGTGTTTATAGTCCGTAACTAATCGCCCCCATAACTAATGTTTCTTTTTGTTGAGAACTGAATACATCGATTCACCTTCTCCACATCCTTTATTCCACATGCAGGGTCACCAAGGTTCCCATAAATTAACACTTCTTGTTCAGTCGTGAGAACTGAAGACATAAACACCCTTTTTTTTCACCAACACAAGGTTCCCAAGGTTCCTATAATATAACCTTTATTGTTGTTGATAACTGAAAACATTGATTAACATTCTCCTCACCCTTTTTCTCCCTTTCAGGGTCCCTCAGGAGAGTCGGGACGTGATGGTGAACTGGGACCCCCTGGTGAATCCGGACCCCCTGGACTTCCCGGTCTTCCTGGACCCTCTGGGATCGTTTCTGCCAAAGGAGATCGCGGCCCCCCCGGTCCTGGTGGTGAGGGAGGTGGCCCCGGATCTGCTGGGCGACCCGGTCCCCCTGGTCAACAAGGACCCCAAGGAAACTCTGGACTGCCTGTAAGTACAGTCTAACCTCTGTTTAACGACTGGACTGTTAGTACAGTCTAACCTCTGTTTAACGACTGGACTGCCTGTAAGTACAGTCTGACTTCTCTTTAACGACTGGACTGTTAGTACAGTCTGACCTCTTGTTAACGACTGGACTGCCTGTAAGTACAGTCTGACTTCTCTTTAACGACTGGACTGCCTGTAAGTACAGTCTGACCTCTCGTTAACGACTGGACTGTTAGTACAGTCTAACCTCTGTTTAACGACTGGACTGCCTGTAAGTACAGTCTAACCTCTGTTTAACGACTGGACTGTTAGTACAGTCTAACCTCTGTTTAACGACTGGACTGTTAGTACAGTCTAACCTCTGTTTAACGACTGGACTGTTAGTACAGTCTAACCTCTGTTTAACGACTGGACTGTTAGTACAGTCTAACCTCTGTTTAACGACTGGACTGCCTGTAAGTACAGTCTGACCTCTCGTTAACGACTGGACTGTTAGTACAGTCTAACCTCTGTTTAACGACTGGACTGCCTGTAAGTACAGTCTAACCTCTGTTTAACGACTGGACTGTTAGTACAGTCTAACCTCTGTTTAACGACTGGACTGCCTGTAAGTACTGTCTGACTTCTCGTTAACGACTGGACTGTCAGTACAGTCTGACCTCTTGTTAACGACTGGACTGCCTGTAAGTACTATCTGACTTCTCGTTAACGACTGGACTGCCTGTAAGTACAGTCTGACCTCTCGTTAACGACTGGACTGCCTGTAAGTACAGTCTGACTTCTCGTTAACGACTGGACTGCCTGTAAGTACAGTCTGACTTCTCGTTAACGACTGGACTGCCTGTAAGTACTATCTGACTTCTCTTTAACGACTGGACTGTCAGTACAGTCTGACCTCTTGTTAACGACTGGACTGCATGTAAGTACAGTCTGACCTCTCGTTAACGACTGGACTGTAAGTACAGTCTGACTTCTCGTTAACGACTGGACTGCCTGTAAGTACAGTCTGATTTCTCTTTAACGAGTGGACTGTTAGTACAGTCTGACCTCTTGTTAACGACTGGACTGCCTGTAAGTACAGTCTAACCTCTGTTTAACGACTGGACTGCCTGTAAGTACAGTCTAACCTCTGTTTAACGACTGGACTGCCTGTAAGTACAGTCTGATTTCTCTTTAACGAGTGGACTGTTAGTACAGTCTGACCTCTTGTTAACGACTGGACTGCCTGTAAGTACAGTCTGACTTCTCTTTAACGACTGGACTGTTAGTACAGTCTGACTTCTCTTTAATGACTGGACTGTTTCTATGGTAAATTATCAATCAACACGTTTCTTTCACCCTTGTTCAGGGTGTACCTGGTGAATCTGGACCCCCGGGAGAGGGTGGAGCCCCCGGCGTTAGGGTAAGTATGAACTGAAGGGTTCACGGCATCCCTGCTCAATGAGTGTGTGTGTGTGTGTGTGTGTGTGTGTGTGTGTGTGTGTGTGTGTGTGTGTGTGTGTGTGTGTGTGTGTGTGCAGTGTGTGTAAGTGTTTGTGTGTGTGTTTGTGTGTTTATGTGTATGTGTGTGTGTTTGTTTGTGTGTGTGTAAGTGTTTGTGTGTGTAAGTGTTTGTGTGTGTGTGTGTGTGTGTGTGTGTGTCTGTCTGTCTGTCTGTCTGTCTGTCTGTCGGTCTGTCTGCCTGCCTGTCTGCACATTTGTTCGTTAGTGTTTAAACAATCACATATGTGCACTATCATGTTTATTACTTACTTACACTGTGCAATGTATTTTCTCCCAGGGTGACACAGGAGGTCGTGGTTATCCCGGAGAAGCAGGCCCTGCTGGTGAACCTGTGAGTTTTCACTTCTCTTCATTCTCTGTTTTTGTGCACTTATGATCTAAATTACCAAAGACATTTTGTTTCCGAGTTGTGAATCTGATATTTTTGTGGATGGATTTCGTGAAAATGAATTTAATTCAGTATAGAAACCCCGCCAGAAGTGTTGTTAAACTGGGTAAAGTAGTGATGCTTTTATTGTCGTTAAAAACACCTCTGAGCCAACTATAGGAATCTTTGATTCGGTATGTGACAATTTAGCATAGACCCACCATACGGGAGACCTATGAGGGAAATACAAAGACTCTAGAAATAAGTCTATAACCTGTTAAATTTAACTATCTTCTCGATATATTGTTTATCAATCCATCCAGATTCTTGTGCATTATCTTTTGAAAATCCTGACAACATGCATCCTTTATTCGTTGTAGTCGCTTATAAATTACGCGTTATAATATCTCGTATTATTATTATTTTAAACAATGATAATAACAATGAACAGTGATGCACCGCCCCTTCCCCAAAGAGCTCACATGTACAGAAAGAAAGATGGGTGTGTTTATGATACACACAATGACAATGTGTACGAAAGAAAATGTAATGTGTAAAACGTATTCATAAACTACACTATAAAGAGACAAGGTCATAATAATTATACTGAACAAAAGTAGCTCATGAGCACTGATAAACTTGCTATTAAATTACATATTCTTACTCAACTCACATAGATAGCAATAACTTCGTTTGGTTGCTAAGACATTGAAGCACTCTTACATGGTTACATGGGGAGATAACTCTAAAGAAAAACACCCACCCGCCATATAAGGCATGGGTCACGGTAGTTATCTCCCCTACCGGCGCCCGCGCATGCGCAAGCCGTACACCGGTAATACTCATTCCTTCTTCTTCAACGCACGGAGCAAGACGTGTGTTGCACTCGTCAATTTTCTATCTGCTGGTATTCACGTCGGTGTTTGACCATCGGACCTTGGTTACGCTTTCGTTGTCTCCTTCACTACTCCAAGTATTGGGTGAGATCTTTCTTTTTATTACCGAGACGCGATTTATTAGCTTTTTGGAACGTTTTGCGTCTTATGTTTTGGTTCAGCTTTGTCATCCAATATGGCGGACAAACCGAAAGATAAGGAGAGAGAAAGAACTCGGAGTTCGACCAGACAGGCTTGCTCTCCTAGTTCTCAATCAGGCAAAGCGCCCCAATCCAAAGTTAAGGTGGCTACCACCACTCCGTCTCGAACTCAGAAAATTCCACCGGCGGATAACGTTTCTGTCTCTGTTTTCAACCCGGCGAATGATGAATCGTTTTCAGTTGCGATTGACAAACCATCCGTTTCTCTTTCGGCTCCTTCCACTAAAGTTCAAGCGCCTAGCGCAGATTCATCTTTGTCTAAGACTGATTTGCTAGCGATTTTATCGTCTTTCAAAACAGAAGTGCATGAGTTGATCTCGTCGGAAAGACAAATAGCCCAACATGCTGCTCTGTCTCGTCCTTCGGGTGTTACTAATGTTTCCTCGCTTGCGCGGGTTCGCTCTGAACCGTCTGCTACGGTCACGTCCGCTGGCGTGGTGGCAGATCCAACGACGGTGTTGGATATGTCGGACTCATCTTTTGACAAGTTTTTGTCTGAGTCTAGGACATCAGCACCTACGGGTGTTCTTGGCGAAGTACGCAAGCCTTTTAAGTCGGTTTCCGTTTCGGCGGAATTGCACACTGACCGTAAGGGTTTTCCCACAGACCAACCTGGCTCCGTTTTCACGGTCCTGGGCATGGGATGTGAAGGGCATGTGTCTGTTAGTTCCGCCCCCGCAATTCCAGTCGGGGCGGCTGCTGGCAGACAGGTTACAGGATCTTCCGGTTCCAATTTATTGGGGCTGGTCGATGCTCATGCTATACAGTCCTCTGCTGGTTCCGCTCCCACCGTTGGCGTCGGGGCGGCTTCCGGTGGCAGGAGAGGTTTGACTTCCGCCGTTAGCACTTCGCTGCTGGCGGGAGTCATTCATCAGCCTGTGGCTTCCGGTTCCGCTGTTGCGGCTTCCGCTAGCCTTGCTCAGGCTACTTCCGCTTCCTTTCCCAGCATTTCCGCTGGCATTGGACAGCCGGATGGTGGTTCAATCCACGGGTTTCCGGTTTCCGGAAATTTTTCACAACCATTTCCGGTTTCGGCTCAAATTGCCTCATCGGACGTCGGTTCTGCTGGACATCCCTCGGTTGATCATTATGATGCTTCGGTTGGGGATGAGCAGGATTTGGAGGAAGAAGCATCAGAAGCAGAAGAGGAAGCGTCTCGCCGACTTCCGGCTAAGCTACCTCATTTGTTGGCTTTGGCAGCAGAGGTTACTGCACGCTACTTCTCGGAAGGGGTGGCTGCGGCAACCACTTCCGCTGCTCCTCCTCCATCAGCTTTTGCTGACTTTGCCCCTTCGCAAGAGCGGACTGAGAACTTCAAGTTTTTAGAGTCACCTGCTGTGGCCTATCAACTTGCGAAAGTGTTTCAGGGCGATGTTCCTCTTCCGCTGTTATCAGCTTATGGGGATGCGCCTGCAGGGGCTCAGTCTTGGCTGGCTGCTTCCGGTCGTGCGCCGGTTCCGGTTGCGGCCTCTCAGAGGAAGCTTCGTCTCGCTGCTTTTAGCAGACCTTTGATTTCTTCCTTTGCCTTACCCTCGGCATCACTTCCGGTTACACCGGAACTGGCTTCCATTCGGCAAGACGGCTACAACAAAGAGAGGCTTTCTGGTTGTAAAGAGAAAGATCTCATTGCTGTCGAAGAATGCGGCCGCGCTGCTTTGGAATTATCGTCTCTGACTGACACTTTAATTCGTTCCCTCTCACGGGCAGTGACATCCTCTCTGAACCCTTTTGAGTTCAGGCATGATGCAGATCCTAAGGACGTTTCGCTCCTCTTTGCGACCTTAGGAAGGGTGTCTGCGGAGCAAATGGCTTTGTCTGCGAGGTTGTATGCGCAGGCCGTCTTCTGGCGACGTGAAGCTCTGCTGTCGGGCTCTCGTCTAGAAGACAAGAACATTCTGGAATCGCTCAGGGTCTCTCCGATCCTTCAAGGTTCCCTTCTTGGACAGGACACTCTGGACGCGCTTCAGAAGCAAACTCAGCAAAACAAAGATTTGCAATTCGTGAAACTTTCTGAGTTTGCCTTTTCGAAGCAGCAAGCTAAGCACAGCGGTCCTCCTGCCCAGTCTTTCTCGGGGTCCTCCAAGCCTGGTCATAAGCCGAGCAGGGGTTCAGCTTCGAGAGGAGGGAACCGATCGCGACCTTACCCCAAGAACAAGCCTTCCTTCGGGAAGAGGGGGTCAGGTCGAAAGCCTAACCCCCAATGATGCCCCCCCGATTTCAGCACTCCTGCGTCCCCCACGGTTACGGTGGCGGGAGGTCTGTTGCGGGCTTTGCCAGTGTGGCTGAAGAAGTCAAACAATCACTGGATTGCAGGAGTGCTCAGATCGGGGTTCCGGCTTCTTTGGAGTTCTCAGAAGGCTCCATTGACCAGAACTCCTCCGGCTTTTCGGTTTCCGGCCAGACCAGAAGCCAGAGAGGCCGCTCAGGCCGAAGTAGAACTTCTCATTCAGAAGCAGGCAGTGGAAGAAGTTCGGGACCATGCCTCCCCAGGCTTTTACGGACGTCTGTTTGTCGTTCCAAAAGCCTCGGGAGGATGGCGTCCGGTGCTGGATCTTTCTCAGCTAAATCTTTTTCTGAGGAAGATCAAGTTTACCATGGAGACTCCCACCTCAGTGAGGCAGGCCCTCAGGCCACGCGATTGGGTCACCTCCATAGATCTTTCCGACGCTTACTTCCACATCCTGATGCACCAAACAGACCGGAAGTGGCTCCGCTTTGTTTGGGGCAACAGGATTTTTCAATTCAGAGCTCTGCCTTTCGGCCTTTCACTGGCTCCCTGGATCTTCACGATGGTGGTTCGCCAGTTTTGCATACTGATCAGAGGTCAAGGTATTCGTCTACGGACGTACCTAGACGACTGGCTAATTCAGAATCAGGCACAATCTCTGTGCCTCACGCACACACAGACCGTGTTGCAGGAGGCAGCGGAGCTAGGCTTCATGATCAACTGCAAGAAGTCCGAGTTGACACCTTCCCAGATCTTTACGTATCTGGGAATGGTATTCAACACTGTGGAATGGACAGTTCAGCCCACTCAGAGGAGGATAAACAAGATCCGGGATCACATAAATGCCACGGCGGTTCTGTCTATGGCTTCGGTCAGGTCTCTGACGTCCATCCTAGGCCAGATGGAATCGCTGGCTCCTCTGACTCATTTGGGCAGGCTTTACAAGCGCCCGTTTCAGGAGGCGCTGAACTCCAGGTGGGACCCTCAGTCTCAGGACTGGGAGACTCTAGTCCCACTTCAGGACTGGTTTATAGAAACGACCAAACAGTGGCTGGTCACAGCTTGGCTCTCGCAGGGAGTTCCCATAGTCCTTTCCCCGCCTTCGAGGCACTTGTTCACAGATGCCTCTCTCGAGGGGTGGGGGGCTCACCTGGAAAGTCACACGACCTTTGGTCTCTGGAACCAGGTGCAAGTCAAATGGCACATAAATCTGCTGGAGTTAGAAGCAGTCTTTCTAGCACTGACGGAGTTCCTACCCTTTGTCAAGGGGGAACATGTTCTGGTTCACTCCGACAACACCACAGTGGTGTCCTATCTGAACAGACAAGGGGGGTCTCGCTCTCTGCCCCTGTCGCACAGGGCATGCGAGATCTTGATGTGGAGTCACAATCATGGTGTAGTTTTGTCAGCAAAGTACCTTCCGGGAAGGCTGAATGTCTTGGCAGACTCTCTGAGTCGGTCTTCCAAGATAGTACACACGGAGTGGACGATCACTCATCAAGCGCTTCTTCGCCTCTGGGCCCAAGCGGAGAAGCCGTCCATAGACTTATTCGCCACACGGTTCTCACGCCGTCTGCCGATTTTCGTGTCCCCATTTCCAGATCCCGAAGCGTGGGAAGTCAATGCTCTGGAAATATCTTGGAGCGGGCTGATCGCCTACGCTTTTCCTCCCATTCCCCTCCTAGGGAGGGTCCTGCGAAAGGCAGACATGGAAAGACCATCTCTGATTCTCGTGGCACCATACTGGCCGGGACAGCCTTGGTACCCGGACCTTCTGCGACTGTCAAACGGCCCACCTCTTCCTCTAGATCTCAAAAGAGGCGACTTGGTACAGCCTCGATCGGGCATTCCCCACGAGAATCCGCAGTGGCTTGCCCTGCACGCTTGGATTCTGTGCGGGAATCATTGAAAAGATCAGGTGCGTCAGACGCCACTATCGATTTGATTCAGGCGTCTCATAGAGGTTCTACGTCGTCAGTTTATACCTCTCACTGGTTGGCGTGGCTTAAATGGTGCAAGGCTAGCGGAGTGAAACCTACGTCACCTCGATCTATTCAAGTGGCAGATCATTTGTCTTGGCTAGCTAGTCAGGGCGCCGCGCCGGCTTCTTTGAAAGTCCGTAGGTCAGCTATTTCAGTTACCTTGAAACAGCTAGGACATTCTATATCACGCGAAGGTTTCATTACTAGCGTATTAAAGGGAGCTTCCCTTCGTTTTGACAAAACGAAATCCGCTATTCCAGCATGGGATCTGCCCTTAGTGCTGGAATATTTAAGAACTCAAGACTTTGAGCCCTTATGCTCTGCCAGTCTGGCGAATCTTACGCGAAAGGCAGTTTTTCTTGTCATGTTGGCGTCAGGTAGACGAGGTAGCGAAATTCACGCCTTGTCAGGCTCACCTCGCGATGTGTCCTTTGAAAAGGACGGTTCGGTCATACTTAGGTTTTGCGCCAAGTTTTTAGCAAAAAACCAAAAACCAGATAAACCCTCGCCATTAATCCAGATCAAACCTTTGAGCTCCATTCTCGCTCCTTCAGACCCGGATATTGCAAACTGTCCTGTGAGAGTACTGAGAGCATACCTGTCTCGTTCAAATCCGATCAGATCCTCCAGTCAAAAGCTTCTTTTCCTATCAGTCAATACGAAGAGGGAGAAGGACATAATTAAGTCAACCTTGGCGAGATGGGTCTCCACCCTAGTAAGACAGGCTTACATTTGGTGGCAAAGAAAAGGGGGGGGGGCAGTCAGTCCTTCCTCTCCGGTCAGCCCGGACTCATGAGCTTAGAGCCTGGGCATCGTCTTCAGCGGTCTTACGATCCAGAAGACTTCAAGAAGTCATGGACTCAGCCTACTGGGCATCTGAGGATGTGTTCATGAACTTTTACTTGCGGGATATCGCAAGTTCTCGTATGGATGGAACATTTGGTCTGCCAGCCATGGTGGCTGCGGGACAGATGCTTTCTCGATGTTAACTGTGAGTATATATTTTTACCCACCACCTAGATTAGCAATCTGCTATCTATGTGAGTTGAGTAAGAATATGTAATTTAATATAAAATTTCAAAAATAAATTTTCATTTAATTAATATACTTACCAACTCACATACTGAATTCCCTCCCAGCCTTCCCCGCAATTTATTTGAAGGGATATGGGTTTCAGAACGGAATGAGTATTACCGGTGTACGGCTTGCGCATGCGCGGGCGCCGGTAGGGGAGATAACTACCGTGACCCATGCCTTATATGGCGGGTGGGTGTTTTTCTTTAGAGTTATCTCCCCATGTAACCATGTAAGAGTGCTTCAATGTCTTAGCAACCAAACGAAGTTATTGCTATCTATGTGAGTTGGTAAGTATATTAATTAAATGAAAATTTATTTTTGAAATTTTATATTATATACCTCGTTTTTTTTTTAAGTGAAACATAAACCTTGGCCTAATTGCCTTTAACCTTGCACTTAATGTCTTTACCCTTGCCCCAATTTTTTTTAACCCTGACCTAACTGCCATTAACCTTGCCCTAATGACCTTGGCCTGAATTGCCTCTCACCTTTGACCTCTCCACACAGGGAAGGCCAGGAACGGACGGAGGTAAGGGTGACGACGGAGAGCCAGGTCTGGCAGGACCCTCCGGTCAACCAGGTCAGCCTGGTACCGCTGGAGCACCGGGTCTCTCTGGACCACCCGGACCACCTGGAAATTCAGGACCCCAAGGATCTCCTGGAGAGCGCGTGAGTTGGAATTGTTGCTCGTATTAAGAAATTTGATGCGGAGTCTGGGTTTGTGAATGGGTTTCTGGAATTGTGACAAAGTTTGAGTTGTATCCTTTAGTCATTTTGGTTGTGTGTGTGTGTGTGTGTGTGTGTGTGTGTGTGTGTGTGTGGAGGGTGGGGGGATGAGGGTTGCATTTTTATTGTTATATATATATATATTTTAATTTTAAGCGGAGAGTGGAGTTGTGAAGAGGTGTCTGGATTTCTGACAGAGTTTGAGCTGTATTCTCTTGTACTTTTGGGTGTGTGTGTAGGGGGAGGGGGGGGGGGGCGGGGTGGATTGATAGGTGTGGTGGTGTGGGCGTGTGACTTTGAGGGGCTGCTCATAGTTCGAATTTTGCAGCGAGTTGAACTTTGGACGAGTTTCTAAATGTGTAAAAAGGCCTGAATTGTACATGTCTTTTGTGAGGGGGTAATGGTTTGCTTCGGGTATCAGGGGCTGTACATGTCATTTGTTTTAACGTCGTTGACGTTCAATTATATGTATTCATTGTAGTGCATATTCTCATGCCTAATTGCACTTACCACGGATTATACTGATGTTTAAACGTGTGATTTAAAAACAAAATAAGTTGAATTCCATGCACTCTTTGTACATGCTTGTTCTTGTGAATCTCAAGGCTTTCACGCTCTGCTAACCGCACAATACATTTAAATGCACAGGGTTCTTCCGGTGAGACGGGACCTCCCGGTAACTCAGGTGAATCAGGTTCCCCTGGTCTGCCTGGTCTTGATGGTACACCTGGCGAGCGCGGATCTCCTGGTCTTTCTGTGAGTATAGAATCTGTAGTGTGAAGTTGATTCTGAATGATAATTTACTGAGCGCGCTGATTGTTTTGATTTTGCAAGTGTAGCTAAGCAATACATTTGTCTGGGAAGCCTTTCTGCGTGCTCAATAAGGAGCAAGATATGCAGGAGTTTCATTTGGATGTTATGGCCGCAGAGTTCCTATAAAAGACATAATACACAGTATAATTTACCAGTACGTTAAATCAGACATTGGCTTCACAGACGTAAAGAAAGAGTTCACATGGATTTGTATACTCTATGTAATTATATTCTATTTGTCTTCATGGACGAACATAAAGAGTTCATATAAATATAAAGAGTTCATATGGATATGTAAATTCTCTTTCCTTGTCTGTCTGTATCTTGGATAATGTCATTTCAATTTCTTTGATCTGATTATTTTTTTAATTTGAATTTTGTGCTGTTTATTTGTGAAAGGGCCCACCCGGCCCAGCAGGAGTGACCGGACCACAAGGCGAACGCGGCGCAAACGGCTTCCCTGGCTCTGCTGGTGAGGCTGGCCCTGCTGGCCCTGTTGGCAACCCCGTGAGTAGCGTTTTGACTGGCTATCTAGCTAGCTTGCTGGTTGGCTAGCTGTCTATGTGTCTGTCTTCTGTCTAGTTGTATTAATCCGTCCATCCTTGACCGTGATCCTGTGTTTTTATGGTGTTGCTGGTGCGGCTGGACTTCGGGCCCTGTTGCCAACCCCGTGAGTATATTTTGACTGGCTAGATAGCTTGCTGGTTGGTTAGCTGTCTATCTGTCTGTCTTCTGTCTAGTTGTATTAATCCGTCCATCCTTGAATGTGGATCTGAGCTTCTGCCCCCGACTCTGCTGGTGAGGCTGGTCCTCCTGGCCCTGTTGGCAACCCCGTGAGTAGCGTTTTAACTGGCTAGCTAGCTTGCTGGTTTGCTGGTTGGCTAGCTGTCTGTCTGTCTGTCTTTTGTCTAGTTGTATTAATGCGTCAATCCTTGAATGGGTTCCTGGTTTTTAATGGTGTTGCTGGTGAGGCTCGACTTCCTTGACCTGTTAGCAACGCCTTGAGAATTGTGTTTTTTGGTGTTTGTTTTTTGAGCAGATAATACACTAGACGCCATTTAAAAATTATTTTCTATCAATTTTGACTCTTGGAAGATATTCCCTATGCTGTAATTTCGAACGCCTTTCTTAAAACAAAACACGCTCTGAGACTATGCTCTTATCAAATCAATTAATGTCAATAACAGAATGACCGATTCTGTGTCATCGTCACCGTTTAGATCATCGTCATATTTTACTCAGTGCGGGTGTGTAAGCTAGCTTACGTTTAGCAGACGGAACCCGATGGATTCATGAATTCAATACTGTTGGCGGATTTACCCCAAACGAAGTCCATGGCGGCTTTACCGTCTCGAAATCCTACCCCCACGAAGAGTAAACAAAAACAAAGTCTATGGCGGCCTTATCGTCTCGAAATCCTACCCCCACGAAGAGTAAACAAAAACAAAGTCTATGGCGGCCTTACCTTCTCAAAATCCTACCCCCACGAAGAGTAAAAAAAACAAAGTCTATGGCGGCCTTACCGTCTCAAAATCCTACCCCCCCCCCCCTCCCCGAAGAGTAAACAAAAACAAAGTCTATGGCGGCTTTACCGTCTCGAAATCCAATCCCAACGAAGATGAATAAAAGACAAGGTATATAAGGGTTGTTTTGTCTTAAAATCCAACCCCAACGAAGATTAATCCAAAAAGAGTATAATTATGGGGGTTGTACCGTCTTCAAATCCTACCCCAACTGAAGATTAATCCAAAAAGAGTATAATTATGGGGGTTGTACCGTCTTCAAATCCTACCCCAACTGAAGATTAATCCAAAAAGAGTATAATTATGGGGGTTGTACCGTCTTCAAATCCTACCCCAACTGAAGATTAATCCAAACAGAGTATAATTATGGGGATTGTACCGTCTTCAAATCCTACCCCAACTGAAGATTAATCCAAACAGAGTATAATTATGGGGGTTGTACCGTCTTCAAATCCTACCCCAACTGAATATTAATCCAAACAGAGTATAATTATGTGGGTTGTACCGTCTTCAAATCCTACCCCAACTGAAGATTAATCCAAAAAGAGTATAATTATGGGGGTTGTACCGTCTTCAAATCCTACCCCAACTGAAGATTAATCCAAAAAGAGTATAATTATGGGGGTTGTACCGTCTTCAAATCCTACCCCAACTGAAGATTAATCCAAAAAGAGTATAATTATGGGGGTTGTACCGTCTTCAAATCCTACCCCAACTGAAGATTAATCCAAAAAGAGTATGATTATGGGGGTTGTACCGTCTTCAAATCCTACCCCAACTGAAGATTAATCCAAAAAGAGTATAATTATGGGGGTTGTACCGTCTTCAAATCCTACCCCAACTGAAGATTAATCCAAAAAGAGTATGATTATGGGGGTTGTACCGTCTTCAAATCCTACCCCAACTGAAGGGTTGGTGTTGTGTTGCAGGGCGAATCTGGATTGCGTGGAGAAGACGGCAAAGATGGATCACCTGGCGCTACGGGTCCACCCGGTCAGCCTGGCTCCTCTGGCTACCCTGGTGAATCTGGTCAGCCTGTAAGTACATGTGTATATCGCTACAAGTACCCGAGAACAAATCTTTAATTTATCAATGAAATCTTGCTGACATGCTACCGACCTATAAACAACAATAGTAGCAGCAACAACAACAACAACAACAACAATAACAACAACAGCAACAACAACAACAATACAAGTAATTATAACTTCACAAACACAGGCGCGCGCGCCCTTCGAAGTTAAAAGTAATGACGAAGAATGTTCTTGTCCTTTGCCATTCGGCTGTACAAAGCGAAAATCTTGTTCAGGCCCGAAAAAACACCCACAAATTCTGATTTGTTGCATGCAAGAAGTTCTCAATTAGCGCAGTAATTCGATGTAATTCTTGCAGTAACATAATAATGTATTTTCAATACCTTTGCCTTTTAGGGTGAGCGTGGCCAAGATGGAGTGCCCGGTCTTCCCGGAAGATCTGGAAGCAAAGGAAGCCGTGGCAACCCTGGACCCCCCGGACCTCCTGGTCTTTCTGGACCTGGCGTAAGTATCATGGACTGTACAGAGCCTGGACATTGGACATTTTGTTAATATTTGCCATCCACATCATTGTGGGACATTTAATCCATAAACATGCTTATATCAAACCATTGAAGTGTCCATTCATATTTGATTAATTAAAACTGGCGAAATCTGACGTCGAAAACCCTTATGGTGATAAAGATTTAGAAAAAATATTAATTGTTATGCCCTACAGTTTCTTTTTATAGACGTGAATTTGATGGTAATGGCCAACAGACAAGACAGAACAAAACCACAAAATCAAGACAAGTACACAGACATAGCAACACGGAGACCGGACATTTTGATAACTTGGGCCAATAGCCCCTATTATTAGGGTCAAACACACGGATGAGACAAACAAGGTAAACAGACTGTCATTTTACAGAACAGGGAGAATTAGTTATGCAAGACAGAGGGAAACAAAATCAATACATAAAAACTGTGTCATAGGCTGTGCATTGTATGAAACAGACATTGGACTATGCGCACTGGACATTTGACTGACTATGGCCAACAGCACCAGTCATTTGGATGAAACGGAAGTTCATGTGGATGGAACTAACAATATAAAGAAGACTGGACATTTTACTGACTTTGACCAACAGCTCAGAACATCGCTTTTTAATAACACAGGCACTTAATTGTACGTATACCATATATTGATAAATCTTCACTGCTTCATAAAATAATGTTTTATTATCATTTTATTATTATTATGTTTGTTAATGATTCGATTTCTCTGAATTTTATTATAGGGGCCCCCTGGCGCAACAGGATCACCTGGACCTTCTGGCGAGCGCGGTGAGAGGGTAAGTGATGACGTCACAACTGAATGACGTCATATTATAAGCAGATCTGTTATTCAGGCAGCTCTTTTGTTTCTTTAAAATAAAATGAAGCCGTCATGTCACTGCATCAAAGATTACTTCTGTATGCAGTTCAAAAGCGGTGCTTCTATGTTAAGTTCTGTTGGAATACGTTTCACATGAAGTAAAGAAATAATACGATTGTTGCATATCTCGTTATTTACTGCACGATAAATCCAGGTTAAGAACATCCGCAAACAGACTAGTATCAGGGTAACCAGGTAAAAGGGTAATTTCGATCTCTACCTGATGTTGAATCAGAATGTTCTACTTTTTGCTAACACTATTTTGATGTCATTGTTATGACGAAATGCTGTGACGTCATTTCAGGGTGAGCGCGGTAATGGCGGACCTATGGGACAACAGGGACCTCTGGGCCCTGCTGTAAGTATCTATGCATTTTTGTTGTAGTTGTTGTTGGTTGGTTTGTATTTTTAAATGTCATTTTTAGATAACATCCCTTGTATTTCAACGTGATTGTGGAAATCCAACACTGTCTTGGTACCTTTAGTCTTATCTTTTTATTGCATACTGCAAGGTCAGATTGACTGACCTCATAAGAATACGATTACAATCTGACATGTTGATAACATTTCAGGTTAGATCTGTGTGTTGTCCTGGCAAACTAACTTAACGAACACCAAGCGGTGATGGATTTTAATAGCACAACATATCAGTTTTGACTATCGTTCTTGGAAAACATCAGAAGAAAATGATCTGTTAACTCGATGATGATAGTTGCAGTGTTTAGTGTAATTTTATCATGTTTGGCTTTTAGTGTTGATCCTTGGTTAAAAAAAAAGCACCTACCCAAATGCCAATTATTACAATGAACATGGCTAAGATCATAACTATGGATATCTTTCTACGTACATAAGCTTACTTTTTTTTAATTTGTATCAACATGGATAACAAGAATGCCAGGGTTGACGATGGTTTTGTGATGTTTGCTTCAGACAAGATTTTTTGATGAAAACCTGGTTGATCTTTCTAATTGAATAACCAGGTGCCAGGGATAACAATGAACATATCAATCGTCATAACTAGTGATGTTTTTTTTACAAGGGACACAACACAGTTATTTATTTATGTGGATATCAATGTTGACAGAGTTGTAGGTAGACCCTACTAATCAGCCTATTTTTTTTTTTTTAAACATCAGTTTCTTTTTATTTCGAAAATCAAACATCATAATAGTGAAAGTCGAAAACAAGAAGGCATTGTGCATTGCAAAACTTCAGTACAAAAGTGGATGGGGAACAGGGGTGGCATGCGCGAAAAAAAAGTTACCTACTGGGTGGGAACCAAGCACTGGGATTCGTTGAAATCTCAAACACGTCTCAATGTCAATCAATCCGACCCATGCAGTTGTGGATAACCCTTGTCAGTCTTCATGCCAGAACAGGGAAACACGCTCATTCAGTAGCAAGCCCGGTGTAAAACCCAGTTTGGGTAGGGTAGGTTGAGGGACTGTGAAAGAGTGGGTGGATAACCCTTGTCAGTCTTCATGCCAGAACAGGGAAACACGCTCATTCAGTAGCAAGCCCGGTGTAAAACCCAGTTTGGGTAGGGTAGGTTGAGGGACTGTGAAAGAGTGGGTGGAAATTAAACAATTAAGTTTAATATAGACAACTGTACATAAGGGTTTTCCAACGTTACCATTCTTTCTCAGTCCTCGAGCATCCGCAGACGTCGATCTTGTCTGTTTTCCTTGCGTGTTGTGATGTGATGCAAGCCATTAAGCAATTTTCCATCCAGGTACTATAATCTACCGAACGCGGATCGTATCAACTGATGCAGGAAATTGATGCATCCAAAACCAAGAATTTGATGCATCGTTTGGATGCATCAGAATTCTGGGGTTTTCCCGGAAAGTGCCGAGCAAAAAGCAAAAGTTGAACCGGAATACGAAGCGAAACGAACTATTTCTATCAACTGATGCAGGAAATTGATGCATCCAAAACCACGAATTTGATGCATCGTACAAGGGCTTCTTGTGTGTAAGATCCCGATCGCAAAACATTTGTACAATAAGAAAAGGTTCGCCGAACACCAGTCAAAAACGATTCTTCTTCGGCCATGTTGAAAACGTCGGAAAACAAAAGTTTGAGTCGAAGGTCAAGGGCGTCAAAACTTTGTGTGCACAAAAGACAAACCACAAACAAAACAAAAAATGCCTTAAAATGCATAATGCCGTGACTTTGACTTGTTCCCAATTTAATGGTATGTTGTACGTTTATTTTTGTTTTATCTAACCAATCTGTTTATATTCGTCAAAATGTCATTTCAAGTTTTTCCGTGCTCAGGCAATGAATGATCTTTCGCATGCATAAAAAACCGAAAGTGATGCATCAAAATGATGCATCAAAAGGATGCATCATTTTCTAAAAGGATGCATCATTTTCGTATCGGATGCGTCAGTTTTGGAAAATGATGCATCCTTTTGGAAAATGATGCATCCTTTTGGAAAATGATGCATCCTTTTTGAAAATGACGCATCCGATACGAAAATGATGCATCAAATTCTTGGTTTTGGATGCATCAATTTCCTGCATCAGTTGATACGATCCGCGTTCCGTAATAATCAGCCTTGATCCTCGGTGAAAACTTGGGTGATCTTGCTGATGGTTGGCAATAAACATGGAGCGAGAAAAAAAAACAATGTTTCAAATTACCCAACCGACTCTATTTTTTCCTCTCGAACCTAGAACTTTGCTTGGGACCATTCAAATAAGAATAAAATTAAAAAAGCAAAGGATTTTTGTACTCACCGATACAAGAACAGCACAAGACGATTCGAATTTTCGCTTATGAAAGCTTCATCAAGGAAAAAAACAAAACCCCACAACAGGCAACAATAAGCAGACGAAACATGTCAAGAATAAAATTGACAACACTCGATTTTGCAGACTTTACAAAGAAAGTTACATCAAAGTGACACAGCTTGCATGATTTTATATCAATATTGAGAAAGGCGTAAATGTGTAAATAGAAAGAAAAAAAACAGAAAAAAAACGTTACTTATAGGCTTACCTGCCGACCCTAATTATGTTTTTATCTTGCCAACGGAAATTAACATATTGCTTTTGTGTGTGTGCTTAACTCCAATCACGGCTGTGGATATCTTTGTGCAGGGAGCTCAAGGTATGATCGGACCATCAGGACGACCAGGCAGGGCTGGAACCAAGGGAGACAAGGGATGGCCTGGACTGCCAGGCAACGGCGGACCTCCTGGACCCCCTGTGAGTTGTTATTATTATTACTGTTGTAGTTTGTTTGTTGTTCATGCCATTTTTTGTTGTTGACCGGGTTTGCTTGCTACTGTGGGCCTCTTCGACCTCCTGTGAGTCGCTATTTTGTTTATGTTGTTGTGGTTGTCTTTGCTTGATTTTAAATGTTTGTTATTGTTGCTGTTGTTATTGCATGGAGTCATCTGCTGAACACTCGCTGGGCGCTGTCCTGTCGGCCTTTTTAGTGTGAATGATTGTTGCGTGCACAAAAATGACTGAATGAATTGAGCGTGATTACTGCTAACTTGTAGTTTATTTAAGTTGTGACTTGACTTCACATTTCTGTAAATTGATTCATTCGCTCGGCTTCCTGACGAGCGGACGTAAACTGATTCTATCAACATAAGTTTTGTGTGAATATTTGTTTGTTTGTTCACTTAAAAGACCGTTGGGTCGAAATATCTGTGAATGTATCGTTTTGTCAATAACAAACGTTCCAACAACCTACCTTTCTTGTTATATTTAGTCAAGTTTTGACTAAATATTTTAACGTAGAGGGGGGAATCGAGATGAGGGTCGTGGTGTATGTGTGTGTGTGTGTGTGTGTGTGTGTGTGTGTGTGTGTCTGTGTGTGTGTGTAGAGCGATTCAGACTAAACTACTGGACCGATCTTTATGAAATTTGACATGAGAGTTCCTGGGTATGAAATCCCCATACGTTTTTTTCATTTTTTTGATAAATGTCTTTGATGACGTCATATCCGGCTTTTCGTGAAAGTTGAGGCGGCACTGTCACGCCCTCATTTTTCAACCAAATTGGTTGAAATTTTGGTCAAGTAATCTTCGACGAAGCCCGGGGTTCGGTATTGCATTTCAGCTTGGTGGCTTAAAAATTAATTAATGACTTTGGTCATTAAAAATCTGAAAATTGTAAAAAAAAATAAAAATTTATAAAACGATCCAAATTTACGTTTATCTTATTCTCCATCATTTGCTGATTCCAAAAACATATAAATATGTTATATTCGGATTAAAAACAAGCTCTGAAAATTAAATATATAAAAATTATTATCAAAATTAAATTGTCCAAATCAATTTAAAAACACTTTCATCTTATTCCTTGTCGGTTCCTGATTCCAAAAACATATAGATATGATATGTTTGGATTAAAAACACGCTCAGAAAGTTAAAACAAAGAGAGGTACAGAAAAGCGTGCTATCCTTCTTAGCGCAACTACTACCCCGCTCTTCTTGTCAATTTCACTGCCTTTGCCATGAGCGGTGGACTGACGATGCTACGAGTATACGGTCTTGCTGAAAAATGGCAGCTACTTGACTAAATATTGTATTTTCGCCTTACGCGACTTGTTTTTTTGATTCACATTTCTGTGTCATTTTCAGGGAGGTAACGGTGAACCCGGAGCGGGTGGACCTCCCGGACCTCCTGGACCACAGGGATCCTCCGGAAATCGCGGATTGCCAGGACGTAACGGCGAGCCCGGACAACAAGGCCGACCTGGAAGCACTGTAAGTGGAGCTTTTTACACACTAAAATGTAATTCTTAATTTTTTTTTATTACTGTCTTCCAGCTTACAACCTTTTCGACCAGAGAAAAAAAAAAAAGGAAAGAAAAGAAAAAAGAACGAAACGCGACAGGACAACGATAACATAATATGTATCGTTAGTCGAATAGCATGGTATGCCATGTTATTGTTCATTGTTCGATTGTTTGTCAACAGAGTTTTTTCTCGATATATTTCACGAAGGCACAGTCACTGTAAGTGGAGCTACTTTGAGATTTAGATTTTTTTTTAAATTTCATTTTTATTGTTTTGTCATGTCAACATAAAGCATTGGCTTAGTTAATATAAGCATTTTTGTGTCAGATTACTATTGCCTTATTACCATGTCCTTATAGTTCTTGTTAAAATGTGTGCCGTAAATCGGTAACAGACATGTGGATGCGTCGAAGAAAAATGTCCATTATACTGTACTCATTTTAAAGGACAATAAATTATGATTGAAGCTACACGTCCTTTTTGTAGTTGATGAACACACAGACAGACACAATTATTAAATTTTTTTCTCATAAGAATGAGATTAGTGTGCCACTTTTAACGTCGGAGAGTGCCATTTATACAGACAAAGAATAGTTACATGTAACGCATGTTTGATTGTTCTTTAGTACAAACATTCAAGTTTTTTCTTTTCTTCATCGTATTTTCATTCAGGCAAGTTTCTGTACAGTAAACTTTAGGTTAATATTTAACAACTAAAAACAACTCTTCCAGGCGCTTAACAATTATGTTCTCTGCCATTTCTACATATATTACTTTGTTGTTTGAAATCTTTGTTGACTCTTGTACTACATATACGCTTTTGTCACCACACCACACTGTACAAATCCTGTACTTGTAGCTTGAAATGTAAAGATACAATGTACACTGTGGAAAGAAAACATTCACTTTTTAATTCTTTCAGTTCCGTTGAAGTTATATAGGTAGTTGGTTAACATGTCATCTAGAGTCCTCATCGATATCGTAGGATCGATTGGCTGATCTGCCATCTGTTCTTTTTGGCTGCCTTTAAACGAGTTGATTTCTTGGTTAGGGACCTCGTGGACCATCTGGCGATGATGGACCATCTGGACCGTCCGGACCCCGCGGACCTGCCGGACCACCTGGACCTCCCGTAAGTACTGTTTGATTGCTTGATGTATGTGGCAGTGAGTTGTTACTCCTTATCAAAGTATCATACCAGATCACGGAACTCTTTCTTTATATTAAATGCTATATACCAAAAAAATCGATTTTGAGCACTGTTACTAATATACTACCAGATATTTCGAGAATGAATAAACCTAATAAACATATGTATTTCCATGCTTGAAGAAAATCCTCTCGACCATGTCGTGGAGGAACATTTGTGGTCATTTTAAGAAAATGTTCGAAACACATTTGTGACTTACGCACTGAAAAAAAAGCCACACACACAAAACAAGCAGTCCCAAAATGTATCAGAATCTTCTGCACATCCAAGTCATCAATCTCTGCTATCACAAACGGATTATGAAACATGTGTGTGTACGTGTTGCAGGGATATGCCCCAGTCTACCCAGGTGCTCAGTCATTCGGCCAGCAGAAGGGACCTGACCCATACGTCGTAAGTAAATCAATCCTTCTGTTGGTAGAATTCCTCTTTTTTTTTTAAACTCCCCGTTGTACTCTGTTTGGTATGTCAACTTAGGCATATGTTATTCATTGTGAAGCAGTGACCTCAGTTGTATGCAGGTGCCACAACCCTGAGTTGTGTTGCCTTTGTTTCTTTCTTCTTCTTTTTTTTAATTTATTTTATTTATTTTTTGTTTATTTTTGTTTGTTTATTATTTCTTGTCATCTCTTCAACCAGGGATGACATATTTTTTTCATTTTGCTTGAACTTTTTAGCCACTTTTCTTCAATTTGTGAGGGGTCATTTAATTTTCAAGCCAATCTCTAATTCTTGTATTCCCTCCCGCTTCTTTTTCTCGAGTACATCAACCTGTGCTATGATATAGTTACTTAATTTTCCTTTTCTGTATTTTTTTCAGCAATACGACCAGGCCTTGGATGTAAGTATGCCTTGTTTCTTTGAGTCCGGTATCTATACAATGTTAAGCCATGATACATTCCCAACTAGTCACGTTTTACACACCTTTGTTCAAAGGACCAAAAACAATCAAGAACTGTGCTGAATTCTGCAGTTGTGACAATTATTCCATTTTAAAATTGTCTGGTATAATATATATAATTATAAGCCATGATACATTCCCAACTAGTCACGTTTTACACACCTTTGTTCAAAGGACCAAAAACACTCAAGAACTGTGCTGAATTCTGCAGTTGTGACAATTATTCCATTTTAAAATTGTCTGGTATATATATAATTATAAGCCATGATACATTCCCAACTAGTAGTCAAGTTTTACACACCTTTGTTCAAAGGACCAAAAACAATTAAGAACTGTGCTGAATTCTGCAGTTGTGACAATTATTCCATTTTAAAATTGTCTTATGTTTTGTCAAGTTAAGAGATTGGTATTTTACATGGACAGCACAACAGCCTGGTAACTGTTTCACTAGCTAATGCTAGGTGACAGAAATATCGCTTCCGTTTCAGGGGGGTCAAAACTGTGCTCTATACAGTATTATCTTCTTTCAATGGCGAATGCTATGCGAATTAAATGTCGTTTCACCTTAAAAGGTGATCAAAAACTTTGTTCTATATCAGACTGCACAATAGTTCACAATATCAGTAATATTACACAGCGCTATTCTTCGACAAATGACGGCCTCAGAACGTTTTACAGACATAAAATAAGATACATTGAACAATAGAATTCAACATTTCAGCCATAACAATAATTAAAGCTATCCGACCAGAATACAATTTTACTTCTGTCAAGTAATCAGACCAGAATCTTACATCTGTCAAGTAATCAGACCAGAATCTTACATCTGTCAAGTAATCAGACCAGAATCTTACATTGCCAAACAATCAGGCCAGAATCTTACATATGTTAAGCAATCACTGAGACCAGAATCTTGCATCTGTCAAGTAATCTGACCAGAATCTGACATTGCCAAAGTTAGCATTCAGACCAGAATCTTACATATATGTCAAGCAATCAGACCAGAATCTGACATTGCCAAACATTCAGACCAGAATCTTACATATGTGAAATAATCAGACCAGAATCTTACATCTATGAAATAATCAGACCAGAATCTTCCATCTGTCAAGCAATTAGACCAGAAGTTTACATATGTCAAGCAATCAGACCAGAATCTTACATCTGTCAAGTAATCTGACCAGACTCTTACATTGCCAAACAATCAGACCAGAATCTGACATATATCAAGCAATTAGACCAGAATCTTACATCTGTCAAGTAATCAGACCAGAATTTTACATCTGTGAAAGAATCAGACCAGCATCTTACATCTGTCAAGTAATCAGACCAGAATCTGACATTACCAAACAATCAGACCAGAATCTGACATACGTCAAGCGAGACCAGAATCTGACATACGTCAAGCAATCAGACCAGAATCTGACATAGGGGAAAGGCCCTAATTACCGGACGGGCGCCTAATAACGGACACGCGATATCTCAGAAATAGGAGGTCACAACAAAATTTTTTTTGCGCGAAACGATTCAGTGATATCCCTTTACACTTCGCACCAAAATAACATGGCGACTGAACGCACGAATTCTGCACGGTAAGTGGTTTTCTGTTTTTCGCACTCTCACTGTAATTTTAGACATTTGTAAACTAAGTGCAGCAAGAAGTTACGACTTTCTAAGATGAATTGATTAGTTGAAGTAGATAGTACATACACTCTATTAGTAAATACCATGCAATACGACATACTCAATGAACGCATTTTTCAACAGCTGCATTGTAACTCCAACTAGTGGGGTTTTCCAAATACCGTCCACCACGTGCGCCCAAATAACAGACTAAATATGTAATAATTAAATGTAAAAATACATGAACGTTCACGAAAAAGAAAACGGTTGCAATTGTTAATTAAAACATGGTTTCTGCAACTTTTGTTACTCTATTAAGCAGCGAATTTCGTGTCCGGATTTTGGTGACCCCCTGTCCGGAATTAGGCAGTAGGTTTCCCAAAACCGGACAATTTGCCGAAAAATTCAAACCTTAATAACTTTTAAAGTATAACAGATTTTTTCAATTCTTTTTCAACATGAAGATAAAGGTAGGTTAGATCTACAATAATCCGTTTTCAAAATTGCGCTATGTTATATACTTTGTGAGAAAAATGGGTTTAACCTTAAGTGTCCGTTAATTGGGGCCTTTCCCCTACGTCAAGCAATCAGACCAGAATCTGACATACGTCAAGCACTCAGACCAGAATCTGACATTCGCCTGTCTTTGTTGACCTTCACAGACAATTGAGGCTTACGAAGGTCTGAACTTTGCAAGTGAAGCCCTGCAGCGTCTGCGTCGTCCCACTGGCAAATCAACAAGCCCTGGCCTCACCTGCCGCGACATCGCGGAGCACAATCCTGACTTCAAGAATGGTGAGTTATGGCCCCTGAACATATTTTTAGAGGGCCGGGAAGAGCCCACGAAGGACGTACAACGGTCTCAGACGATTTCTTTTGCTGTGTAGCTGTCAAATCTGTATTAAGACATGAATAAAGTTGTCTTGAATAATTGGTTGACTAGACTAGTTAGCTGATTGATTGATTGATTAAATACATAAATACATACATAAATAATAAATGTAATAGTAATAAATTAAGAAGAACATTGATTACGAAATAGGGACATGAAAACAATTTTGTATACAGAAATGAAAAAAGCAAATCAATACAGGAATTCAACTCTTTTAATTAAGTTTCTTCATAGCTTATTTATTTGTTTACCTCGTCACAGGTGAATACTGGATCGACCCCAACGGAGGCACAGCTAGGGATGCCATCTTGGTCTACTGTCGCATGGAGTCCATGCAGACTTGCATCCGACCCAGCCCCTCCCAGTTTGACCGCGCCAGATGGACCAATGATGAAAGCGATGGACAGTACTTCATGGACCAAATTAACAAGAATAAGGAGGTACGGGGTATCCGAATTTGTTGCAGATTATACCGCTTTGAAAGTACCTTCATTTCTGTCGTGTGGGGTTACCCTTATGGAAATAGATGCTGTTCGGAAATAACTCAGTCAAGTGTTTGATATTTGTATGAGAGTTAGTTGTCCTTGCTTTTCCTCAAGTGGCTTGTCTCCGCACGGAAATCTGTGCCAGTAAAATCAAACGAACGACTGACTCGCACGGAAATCTGTGCCAGTAAAATCAAACGAACGACTGACTCGCACGGAAATCTGTGCCAGTAAAATCAAACGAACGACTGACTCGCACTGAAATCTGTGCCAGTAAAATCAAACGAACGACTGACTCGCACTGAAATCTGTGCCAGTAAAATCAAACGAACGACTGACTCGCACGGAAATCTGTGCCAGTAAAATCAAACGAACGACTGACTCGCACGGAAATCTGTGCCAGTAAAATCAAACGAACGACTGACTCGCACGGACATCTGTGCCAGTAAAATCAAACGAACGACTGACTCGCACGGAAATCTGTGCCAGTAAAATCAAACGAACGACTGACTCGCACGGAAATCTGTGCCAGTAAAATCAAACGAACGACTGACTCGCACGGACATCTGTGCCAGTAAAATCAAACGAACGACTGACTCGCACGGACATCTGTGCCAGTAAAATCAAACGAACGACTGACTCGCACGGACATCTGTGCCAGTAAAATCAAACGAACGACTGACTTCCCAGTGAGAATTTGCTCTGATCTGTGCTTCCATTACTGTCCGCTCAATATGAGGCTCTTTACTTTCGATACCACGCACATCAAGTCTGGTAACTGGTCCAGAGCTTCATGCCCCTATTCGGAATTTAAGATTGAATATAACAAAACTTGAAACCTTGAAACCTCAGCTCTCTGCCTCCCTGTCTCTGTTTCTATTTCTGTTCTCTCACATGTCATTGTCTTTCTGTGTATCTCTCCCTCTCTCCACCCCTCTCTCTCTCTCTCTCTCTCTCTCTCTCTCTCTCTCTCTCTCTCTCTCTCTCTCTCTCTCTCTCTCTCTCTCCCCTACCCTTTCTATCTCTCTCTCTCTCTGCCCTCCGGCTTTCACTCTTCTTCCTCCCCCGTCTTACTTTGTTGTTGGGCGACCCACCCCAATACACACTGTCTTGGCAATTCACACCCATCTATCCATTCTTCCACAGTTCTTCTACAAGACCGACTTCAGCCAGCTGAAGTTCCTGCAGCTGTACTCAGAAGCTGCCCGCCAGGTGCTCACCTACCACTGCCTCAACAGTTTGGCCTACGGCACACGCCTCGTGCTCTACACTGGAGATGACCTCGACACCGTGGAGGCCAAATACAAGAAATCCACCAAGCTGTTTGCCCAGGACGACTGTGATGTAAGTAGAACTTTCATTTAGTAGAATATTGTGCTTTCAGAGTGACGACGATGATGGTGGCGGTGGTTGTGTTGGTGTTGTTGTTGCTGGTGGTGGTGGTGGTGGTGGTGGTGGTGGAGGTGGTGGTGATGATGATGATGATGATGATGATGATGATGAGGAGGAGGAGGAGGAGGAGGAGGAGGAGGATAGTGCAAAAACACCACCAAGCTCTTTGCACAACATGAAGTAGCACTTTCGTGTTTTCAAAATAATATCATAACCAGTTGTATAGTAAGTTTACATGACTAGTCTTTGCACAAATGCGTGTGTGAGTGAGTCGTACCATAAGCGACAAACCGGTAAGCTTTGTTTTTATTGGCTGTTGCAGGTCAAGGACAACCAATGGCACACCGCCGTCTATGACGTCCGTACCAACAAAACGGACATTCTGCCAATCACAGATGTCCTCCTATTCGACATAGGCCATCAAAACCAACAGTTCGGTATCGAATTGGGAGAGGTGTGCTTCAGTTAAAATTTCCAGCCCCATAGTTTTCTTCCCTTTATTTTGATTTTTTCCCCATAACTTTTGGGGACAGATAACTCTGATAATCAAGGGGGCAGTAAGTCCATTGTACCACCCAAAAAAGGAAAGACGACGATGTTTTGGAGGAGAGACGATACTCGGAAAATGGAGAAAAAGAAAGAAGAAACCTGGGATTTTGTTATACTGGGGTGGGGAAGGGGAAGATGAAATGATTTGCATTGTGATGATTTCTTGACTAATTGTGAGACAGAATGATGCAATGTGAGGTGCCTTATCAATTCCGTCCAGAATACACTGTGTGTTTCTACGTGTTGATATATATTTTGTTATTTTCTTTTTATTGGTGAACATGCGTAGTGTGACTTTACTTCCTTAATTATAAAACACCACTTCCCAGACTTAACAAATGGCAACGGGGTTAGAATGATTTATGGTGAGTGTGTAACTGATATGACTCCAGTCAACAAAAAGAAGGAGAAGAAACCCTCAGATCTTAGTGATTTGGATAAGGTCCGGTTAATTCGCTAATAGACAGAGCCAGTGAGCAAGATCTGCATAATACGTTTAACATCGTGTACATCATGCATAAACATTATTCTCAGGAAACACCATAGCTGTACATATCCAGTGTACAAACTTAGAGACCACCGACATCATGTTCTAAGTTAATACAAAATTTAAAAAAATATTGTAGCAGGGTGTATTCGAGAAGAAGAAAAAAGTACCGATGCAGTCAAAGTGATGATGAATCTTTTGTTTTTGTCTGCAGTTTTGAGTTTTATGACACAAATGTATAATACCACAACACTTTTTTGACGTACATATATTTGTTGTTTTTCATCATATTTTGTGTTCATTCGTTCATTTTTGTCTAAAATTTAACATGTCATTTCAATGTGCCGCCGACTTGCTTTTACATGAATTAAAATTTGTAAACTGTTTCATTGCTGTGTTATGGAAGTAATATGTGTGTGTGTGTGTGTGTGTGTGTGTGTGTGTGTGTGTGTGTGTGTGTGTGTGCGCGCGTGTTTTTTTGTGTGCGTGTTTTTTTGTGTGTGTTTGTGTGTGTGTGTTTTTGTGTGTGAGTGTGTTTGTGTATGTGTCCGTCCGTATATTTCTCTCTCTTTCTCTTACTCTTCTTTCTCTTGCTCTCTCTCCTTTTCACTCTCTCATTCACACACTCATTCTCACTATCTCTCTCCCTCTATGTTTGTTGTTGTCGAGTAGGAAGTACGCACATGCACCAACTGTATTGCTATTCAAGGGTCTGACGAACTGATGCAGTCAGAAAATACACGTATAAATTAAACACATCCCCAGACACTTACATTTGTTTGGTCAACCATCTCTTTCAAACGTCAAACGAAAGCTTATTGTATAACAATTATCTAAAAGGCTAAAACGTAACGAATTCATTCTTAATTTCAACGTTTTTCTTAAAGTCATTAAAAGGGGGGAAATCAGAAAAAAAAGTCAAAATGGGATCGGTCCACCAGGCGTAGAAGAGTGAACTCGGAGGAACCAGTGATTCAAAAGGTCCCATGTTTCAGGATAATATTAATAAAGCAGTGAGTTCAGAGTGTTTCAGGGGAAATCAGAGTGAGCTAGAGAGATCAGTGAGTCAAGGGGTCCAGAGTGTTTTAGGGAAATCAGAGGGATCAGTGAGTCAAGTGGTCTAGAGTGTCACTTCAGGGAAAATCAGAGTGAGCTGGAGGGATCAATGAGTCAATGGGTCTAGAGTGTTTCAGGGGAAATCAAAGCGAGCTAGAGAGATCAGTGAGTCAAGTGGTCTAGAGTGTTTCAGGGGAAATCAGAGTGAGCTAGAGGGATCAGTGAGTCAAGTGGTCTAGAGTGTTTCAGGGAAATCAGAGTGAGCTAGAGAGATCAGTGAGTCAAGTGCTCTAGAGTGTCACTTCAGGGGAAATCAGAGTGAGCTAGAGTGATCAGTGAGTCAAGGGGTCTAGAGTGTTTCAGGGGAAATCAGAGTGAGCTAGAGGGATCAGTGAGTCAAGGGGTCTAGAGTGTTTCAGGGGAAATCAGAGTGAGCTAGAGGGATCAGTGAATCAAGGGGTCCAGAGTGTTTCAGAGAAATCAGAGTGAGCTAGAGAGATCAGTGAGTCAAGTGGTCTAGAGTGTTTCAGGGGAAATCAGAGTGAGCTAGAGAGATCAGTGAGTCTAGAGGTATAGAGTGTTTCAGGGAAATCAGAGTGAGCTAGAGAGATCAGTGAGTCAAGTGGTCTAGAGTGTTTCAGGGGAAATCAGAGTGAGCTAGAGAGATCAGTGAGTCAAGTGGTCTACGGAGTGTTTCAGGGAAATCAGAGTGAGCTAGAGAGATCAGTGAGTCAAGGGGTCCAGAGTGTTTCAGGGGAAATCAGAGTGAGCTAGAGGGATCAGTGAATCAAGGGGTCCAGAGTGTTTCAGGGGAAATCAGAGTGAGCTAGAGAGATCAGTGAGTCAAGTGGTCTAGAGTGTCACTTCAGGGGAAATCAGAGTGAGCTAGAGGGATCAGTGAGTCAATGGGTCTAGAGTGTTTCAGGGGAAATCAAAGCGAGCTAGAGAGATCAGTAAGTCACGGGGTCCAGAGTGTTTCAGAGAAATCAGAGTGAACTAGAGAGATCAGTGAGTCAAGTGGTCTATAGTGTCTCAGGGGAAATCAGAGTGAGCCAGAGAGATCAGTGAGTCAAGTGGTCTACGGAGTGTTTCAGGGAAATCAGAGTGAGCTAGAGAGATCAGTGAGTCAAGTGGTCTAGAGTGTTTCAGGGAAATCAGAGTGAGCTAGAGAGATCAGTGAGTCAAGTGGTCTAGAGTGTTTCAGGGAAATCAGAGTGAGCTAGAGGGATCAGTGAGTCAAGAGGTCCAGAGTGTTTCAGTGAAATCAGAGTGAGCTAGAGGGATCAGTGAGTCAAGAGGTCTAGAATGTTTTAGGGAAATCAGAGTGAGCTAGAGAGATCAGTGAGTCAAGTGGTCTAGAGTGTTTCAGGGAAATCAGAGTGAGCCAGAGAGATCAGTGAGTCAAGAGTTCCAGAGTGTTTCAGGGAAATCAGAGTGAGCTAGAGGGATCAGTGAGTCAAGAGGTCTAAAGTGTTTCAGGGAAATCAGAGTGAGCTAGAGAGATCAGTGAGTCAAGTGGTCCAGAGTGTTTCAGGGGAAATCAGAGTGAGCTAGAGGGATCAGTGAGTCAAGAGGTCCAGAGTGTTTCAGGGGAAATCAGAGTGAGCTAGAGAGATCAGTGAGTCAAGAGGTCCAGAGTGTTTCAGGGGAAATCAAAGTGAGCTAGAGAGATCAGTGAGTCAACTGGTCATGAGTTTCACTTCAGGGGAAATCAGAGTGAGCTAGAGGGATCAGTGAGTCAAGTGGTCAGGAGTATGTCACGGGAAATCAGAGTGAGCTAGAGAGATCAGTGAGTCAAGAGGTCTAGAGTGTTTCAGGGGAAATCAGAGTGAGCTAGAGGGATCAGTGAGTCAAGAGGTCCAGAGTGTTTCAGGGAAATCAGAGTGAGCTAGAGGGATCAGTGAGTCAAGTGGTCTAGAGTGTTTCAGGGAAATCAGAGTGAGCTAGAGAGATCAGTGAGTCAAGTGGTCCAGAGTGTCACTTCAGGGGAAATCAGAGTGAGCTAGAGAGATCAGTGAGTCAAGAGGTCCAGAGTGTCACTTCAGGGGAAATCAGAGTGAGCTAGAGAGATCAGTGAGTCAAGAGGTGCAGTGTTACAGGGGAAATCATAGTCAGTGAGTTCGTCAAACGCTGAAGAAGAAGAAGAAGAAGAAGAATAGTGAGCTAGAGAGATCAGTGAGTCAAGGGATCCAACCTGTTTTATGGATAATCATAGTGAGCTAGAGAGATCAGTGAGTCAAGGGATTCAACCTGTTTTATGGATAATCATAGTGAGCTATAGAGATCAGTGAGTCAAGGGATCCAAACTGTTTTATGGATAAAAAAAGTGAGCTATAGAGATCAGTGAGTCAAGGGATCCAAACTGTTTTATGGATAATCATAGTGAGCTATAGAGATCAGTGAGTCAAGGGATCCAACCTGTTTTATGGATAATCATAGTGAGCTAGAGAGATCAGTGAGTCAAGGGATTCAACCTGTTTTATGGATAATCATAGTGAGCTATAGAGATCAGTGAGTCAAGGGATCCAAACTGTTTTATGGATAATCATAGTGAGCTAGAGAGATCAGTGAGTCAAGGGATCGAAACTGTTCTACGGATAATCATAGTGAGCTAGAGAGATCAGTGAGTCAAGGGATTCAACCTGTTTTATGGATAATCATAGTGAGCTATAGAGATCAGTGAGTCAAGGGATCCAAACTGTTTTATGGATAATCATAGTGAGCTAGAGAGATCAGTGAGTCAAGGGGTCCAGAGTGTTTTATGGATAATCATAGTGAGCTAGAGAGATCAGTGAGTCAAGGGGTGCACAGTGAACTAGTACGGAACGCGGATCGTATCAACTGATGCAGGAAATTGATGCATCCAAAACCAAGAATTTGATGCATCATTTTCACAAAAGGATGCATCATTTTGAAAAAGGATGCATTATTTTCCAAAACTCATGCATCCGATACGAAAATGATGCATCCTTTTAGAAAATGATGCATCATTTTGATGCATCACTTTCGGTTTTGTATGCATGCGAAAGATCATTCATTTCCGGTCTTTCCGTAAGAAATGCCTGAGCACGGAAAAACTTCAAATGACATTTTGACGAATATAAACAGATTGGTTAAATAAAACAAAAATAAACGTACAACATACCATTAAATAGGGAACAAGTCAAAGTCACGGCATTATGCATTTTAAGGCATTTTTTGTTTTGTTTGTGGTTTGTCTTTTGTGCACACGAAGTTTTGACGCCCTTGACCTTCGACTCAAACTTTCGTTTTCCGACGTTTTCAACATGGCCGAAGAAGAATCGTTTTTGACTGGTGTTCGGCGAACCTTTTCTTATTGTGCAAATGTTTTGCGATCGGGATCTTACACACAAGAAGCCCTTGAACGGTAAGTGTTTTTTGAAATGTAAAGTGTATATGTCTGTCTTTAACTATGATGTTAACCCTCAGTTGTTGAGTGTTGACGTGACGCGCTGTGGGGGAATCACCGGCGGCGACCCGAAAATTCTGATGCATTCAAACGATGCATCAAATTCTTGGTTTTGGATGCATCAATTTCCTGCATCAGTTGATAGAAATAGTTCGTTTCGCTTCGTATTCCGGTTCAAATTTTGCTTTTTGCTCGGCACTTTCCGGGAAAACCCGGGAATTCTGATGCATCCAAACGATGCATCAAATTCTTGGTTTTGGATGCATCAATTTCCTGCATCAGTTGATACGATCCGCGTTTCGTAAACTAGGGGGGATCATTGTCTCCGGGAAACAGACGAGAATGAGTAAGTAACTTTCAGTCAGTGCCTCAGCCTACCTGAGACACGGGGGCCCGGTAGCTCAGTTGGTAGAGCACTGGACTTGTGATCGAAAGGTCGCAGGTTCGAATTCGGGCCGGGACGGACACGGGTCAACTTTATGTGCAGACCCAGAGACGGAAGCCATGTCCCACCCCCGTGTCATCACAATGGCACGTAAAAGACCTTGGTCATTCTGCCATAAGTGCAGGTGGCTGAATACACCTAAACACGCAGACACCTCACGGGTCAACTTTATCAGTGTGCAGACCCAGAGACGGAAGCCATGTCCCACCCCCGTGTCATCACAATGGCACGTAAAAGACCTTGGTCATTCTGCCATAAGTGCAGGTGGCTGAATACACCTAAACACGCAGACACCTCACGGGTCAACTTTATCAGTGTGCAGACCCAGAGACGGAAGCCATGTCCCACCCCCGTGTCATCACAATGGCACGTAAAAGACCTTGGTCATTCTGCCATAAGTGCAGGTGGCTGAATACACCTAAACACGCAGACACCTGGGTAGCGCGACTCCGTTGCTGCTAGCTTTCCACTGGGAGGAAGCGACCCGAATTTCCCAGCGATGGGACAATAAAGTAATGAAAATGAAATGAAATGAAAGGGAATCAGTCAGTGCCTCAGCCTACCTGAGACACGGGGAATCAGTCAGTGCCTCAGCCTACATGAGACACGGGGAATCAGTGAATCATTCAGGGTCTGGGTGAATCAGGGGAATTAGAAAATCAGGAAACTCGGAACGGGTCAGGGGGTGGTGGCCCAGTGTGACTGCAAACAGGTTTAACCATAAGATAAACAAGAGGCGAAGCCTTCAAGGCTCACGTAAGAAATCGACAAACAGTAACACAAACTCAATCACTCCGTCACACATACACACACACACACACACATACACACATACACACACACACACACAGTAAGCATAGGTGACAATGTGCAAGAAAGCGAGACACTAGTGACTAGATCTAGATCTGTCTGTCTGCATGTAGCCTACTTACAGGGACACGACTGCCAACTAGTCTCGGCCCGCTCAAAATAACAATGACCGAGACTTTCAGTAATTCCTTCGCGTGACGTCTAACCCTCTTACGTCATAATGTGACGTCTTCAAATGACGAAATGTTAAAGTTTCTACCACAGACATACACACGCACGCACACACGCACACACGCACGCACAGACAGACAAAGTTACGATCGCATAGGCTACACTTACGTGAGCCAAAAACGGAAGAAAAAAAAGCTTCTCTCTTTTGCGTCACTCATGCTCAATACTTACGTCATTCGACATATTTATACAGGTACAGATCTACAAACATGTTTTCGATCAACAACAATAAAAAATTAAAAAAAAATAAAAAAATTAAAACATCTTTTTTCCAGGAGGAAAATACAGATCGATCAAATGAGTTTACCTTGGTAGAACGGTTTCTGTACAAGTACCATAAATAATGCAATCAGATGGACTAACTAGCTAACTTATGTTTTGATCCATTAAATCAGTGCGGTGAGTCTCGACCATGAGATGACTTTATTGTTCAGTGTACTGCGCTTAGTTTCTTTGTGTTGCGGCTTCAGCTTCTTATACTCAGTTATGTGCTGTGTAGGATGTGACGCGTGCTACAACCTATCAGTTTTAGATTCATAGCGAGTCATATTTGCTATGAATCTCTGGTGTAATCTGTTTCTGATAGGGAACTTAAAATATCATCCCTCAGTCTTACCCCTTTAATGAGATACAATATTGATTGAACAAACCATAGATAT
This sequence comes from Littorina saxatilis, assembly GCF_037325665.1. NCBI lineage: Eukaryota > Metazoa > Mollusca > Gastropoda > Littorinimorpha > Littorinidae > Littorina > Littorina saxatilis. The sequence continues at coordinate 19,333,822 of NC_090258.1, forward strand.
CCCTTATGAACAAACCAACACGTCTATTCTTGACCCTCGCATCTGATCATAAAATGAAATCTCTGACGTCAAAAGCGAATCGAAGTTAGTGACGTCAATGACGCCACGCAAATAATTATTCTGTCACTTCTGTATGTAAAGTCTCCCGAGGAAATGACAAAAGTTGTGGAGAAAAAAGAGTGTTTTGGCGACTTCGTCAGTGATATCAGAGGAAAAATACTTTTGAGGTCATCGGCAGGCGGCTGTGCATGTATCGGTATCGTGTCAGTCTCATTAACATGACGATATGTATGCGCATAAACGTGACCTTCAGGGGCGGAACAGTTAAGCCAGAGGGGGGTCTTGGGGGCTTTGCCCCCCAGAAGCAGAAGAGTTTTAGCTATTTTATGAACAATTTATGGCTTATCCTTGATTTTAAACATGATCAACTGGTGTCAGCAGCCACTCATTATTTCTTTTGCGTGTGTTAGTCTCTCTCTCTCTCTTTCTCTCTGTTAATTTTTTTTTGACAGCCGGGGGGGGGGGGGGGAGTTCCGGAACCCCTGTAACCCCCCCCCCCCTCTAATCCGCCCCTGACCTTACTAAGCATCTTGACAAGGCTACACTGAAGTGCATCACTACTGAAATCGGCGGTACATGTGCACTGTTATATTTATTTGTTCGTTCATGGGCTAAAACTCCCACGGCTTTTACGTGTATGACCGTTTTTACCCCGCCATTATTTTAGGCAGCCATACGCCGCTTTCGGAGGAAGCATGCTGGGTATTTTCGTGTTTC
>NC_090258.1:19342098-19397098 GCF_037325665.1 Littorina saxatilis
CCTCATTTATTATCACAACAGGAAGCAGTCCTTTCCTTGACCCGGAAGTCATCAAATACATGGAAGACTTCAACCAGCTGGTTATGAAGGAGGCACTGCAGGGTGGAACCGATCGTAAAGCCAAAGTCATCGACTTCCACATTCCCCAGGAGTTAGAGGTAGAAGCCTTGCACCCCACTCGGGCCAGCCCACCCCCACACCACCAAAGCAGTGTCCCTGTTTAAAGGCCCATTCCGCCTCGTGAAAACCGCGTTTGCCTCACCGTCTCAGATTTGGTCAGACCTTTACATACCAAACATGAACAGCCTGAGTGCTCTCTCTTCCTTTATATGAAATGAATCCACTGGAAAATTCCAACTCATAATAATAATAATAATAATAATAATAATAATAATGGACATTTATTAATCGCCCCTTCTCACAAGAGCTCACGGCGATTTACATATTAATTTCTGCCGTGTGAGATGGAATATTTTACACAATACATCACGCATTCACATCGGCCAGTAAATCTCAAGCCATTGCGGCGAATATTTACTTTTTACGGCCTGTTATTCCAAGTCACACGGGTATTTGGTGGACAATTTTTATCTATGCCTATACAATTTTGCCAGGAAAGACCCTTTTGTCAATCGTGGGATCTTTAACGTGCACACCCCAATGTAGTGTACACGAAGGGACCTCGGTTTTTCGTCTCATCCGAGCAAGCAGTCAGGGTGTTGATTTTTGGTATGTGGCCAAGTGGAGGGATGGTCTTTCCCCGTGTAAAAGCCTGACCAGGTCTGCATAACAGTAAACATAACTTTATCCACGAGGCAGAATGGGCCTTTAAAGACGTCCAGACATATGAATATTTAAGGACTTTAAGAGAGTGAGTTTTAAAACAGAGGAAATTGCTTTACACTATGAAGACACATTCTGTAAGAAGCAGGTCTTAATGTAGACGGATTCTCAAAATGGAAGGTCGTACATGAGATGTGTTACTGTTCTAACAAAAATGCTTCACCTTGCTTGAAGCCAAGTTCCCAAAACTTGTTATTGCGGAATTTTTGTTATTCGCTGTGCGAATTCTAATAATAATAAATAGGAAGCTTATATAGCGCGTATTCCGTGGGTACAGTTCTAAGCGCTTGTCGAAGAGTTGTCAACACAGGACTAACAAAGAAACTAACATCTACAGACGGACACGAACCCTATCACACACTAGCAAACCCTGATAAACATACAACAAACAACTGTTTAACAACAATGTACACACCAATAGCTAGGTCCAAACAAAATAATATTAAGCACAAAGAAAACACCTCTCACAGAGCACAGCACAAGAATGTCTTTTGGGGCACAACACATCACGTCGAACATGAAAGTCGCAGCCAACTACGGGAAGAACTGAGTCTTCAACCTACTCTTGAACGCGTCAAGAGAAGGGCTCTGGCGAAGCTCAAGCGGCAGGGAGTTCCAGACGGAGCGATTCTGAACTGTTTGTTTTGGCACTTTTGAAATGTTGTGTTAGTTGAATTGTATATGTTATGGTTTTTATGCATATACTATTATGTCCCCCCCCCCCCCCCCTGTGTAACGGATGTTGTAATGTTCATTTTGCTTGTGAGTTCTGAATGACAACCTTAGTTTGTCTTGCTTCTTTTTTCCGAAGTGTGTTTAAGTGTTTTATTGGTTTTCAACATGCCCTCACTCTGTCTCTTGTTCTGCCTCTTTCTCTCTGTGTCGCTCTCTACAGCTCTCTTGCTATATCTGTCTCTGTCTCTGTCTCTGTCTCTGTCTCTCTCTGTCTCTCTCTCTCTCTCTCTCTCTCTCTCTCTCTCTCTCTCTCTCTCTTTCTGACTCCCGGAATTGAATGAATGGTTTAATCTTTTCTCCTCATAATATTATCTAATTGATATAATTATATTCATTCGGACAGAAAATTATGAAACTGGACATCGGATCAGAACCCGAGACAACCGACAAGATGTTGGAGCACTGCAAACGAATCATCAAGTACAGCGTTAAAACAGGTAAGCATACTCTCTGCCAGAATTTGAAAGTACTGATTTGATGACGAAATTACAAAGGGAAGAACGAAAAACGTGAAAGTAAATGTTTGCTATTTAACATTTTCTGGCATAGTCTTCTTCTTCTTCTGCGTTCGTGGGCTGAAACTCCCACGTACACTCGTGTTTTTTTGCACGAGTGGAATTTTACGTGTATGACCGTTTTTTTACCCCGCCATTTAGGCAGCCATACGCCGTTTTCAGAGGAACTGGCATAGTCTACTAATACTATCATTATGCCAGTCCCGCATAGCAAGATGTAGTTTGCTGCTAAAACTACTGTTACTACCGCTTTTATTTTAACTATTCTACTAGTTCTACGCCTGCGGTTACTGCTGCAGCCAAAAGAGTCTACCCCTGACGGCCGGATCTGCGAGGGAAAGCTCTTTGCTGCTACTATTACCTCTGTTACTACTAACGATTCTACTGCTACAGCTGCTGTTGCTGCATCTGCTCGTTTTGCTATTGGAATGTCGTATCATTCACAATTCTTCACACTCTTATGAATACAATTTGTCTATATTCTACTGCTACGGCTGCTGCTGTTGCTTCTGCTCGTTTTGCTATTGGAATGTCGTGTTCACAATTCTTCACATTCTTATGAATACAATTTGTCTATATTCTACTGCTACGGCTGCTGCTGTTGCTTCTGCTCGTTTTGCTATTGGAATGTCGTGTTCACAATTCTTCACACTCTTATGAATACAATTTGTCTATATTCTACTGCTACGGCTGCTGCTGTTGCTTCTGCTCGTTTTGCTATTGGAATGTCGTGTTCACAATTCTTCACATTCGTATGGATACAATCTGTCTGTTTGGAGGTCATCCTCACTTCTACAACCAGCTGTACAGCGGTCTGGAGCCCTACTCCCTCACTGGTACCTGGCTCACCGACGCTCTTAACACAAATATGTAAGTTCTAGGGGTTGAAACCGTCCTAACTTACTAACTAACTAGTAATAAAGCAGCCAACCCATACGCTAATCGTCCAAATTGTCCTGCTCACCTGAACGAAATAAACATTTTGGCAAGCAAGCCAAGTAAAGCAGTCAAACTTAGCCAACGAACACAATGAGAGCAACATTTACACGGCCATGAGTACGAGTGAGATGACTTTGAAAATGAACGTTGTTCGACGGCCGGTCAAGGCCGGCTGTCACGCTGCTGAAACAATCGCACAAAGAAAACTACACAGTGACTGCATGCCTTTGTCCTCTTCGTTCAGTGCCCGGCTTGACTTCTGTAGGTCATACAGCATGATTATCTCTTTATTTGTCTTCTTTTGCTTGTTAAGCGACGTCTTATTGAAGACGTGTCGTTACATTGTATATATATAGTTTGAAAACATTGACCCGATTGCAAGAATGTCTCACCGACCAAAGGTCAGCTTTCTGAAATGGTTCCGTCGGAACTGTCCTGAGATCACTGAATCCGGTACTTCAAATGACTGGTAAAGACGTGTTGAAACTCCTCTTTAGGCTGATGATTGTCGCAGAAGGATAATATACACACATGATCTTTCATTTCATTTGCTTTTTGTCTTGCAACAAGCCACACCTATGAAGTGGCGCCAGTGTTCGTGCTGATTGAGAAATACCTGATGGAGAAGATGAGCAGCAAGATTGGTTTCCCCGATGGAGAGGGCATCTTCTGTCCAGGTCAGACACGGACAGTGTGTGTGTATGTGTGTGTGTGTGTGTGTGTGTGTGTGTGTGTGTGTGTGTGTGTGTGTGTGTGTGTGTGTGTGTGTGTGTGTGTGTGTGTAGCAGTCATTTAAAGTCAGTACTTAGTTAGAGAAAAAAAACTATCAAGTCAAGTCAAGTCAAGTCAAGTTTTATTCCGATAAAACCCCGTGAGGGTACATGGAAAATTAAAAAACACAATAAAAACACATTTCTTTCAACACCAAATAAAAGGAACTAAAACAAAAAGAAATCAGACTATGTACAGAAAAGGGAGTTGAGGGGTGAGGGAGAGCAAAAACAATACAAGAAACAATTCAACAATAATAATAATAAATAATAATAATAATCAATACCTGCATAATGTAATTTGTAAACAAAAAGTTCACTTGCTGGTCCGAACAGCACGGACAACTTGTTTATGTTATAATCTCGTCGAAACAGGTGGCTCCTTCTCCAACCTAATGGCTGTGCATCTTGCAAGATTCCGGAAGTGCGGCCCTGAAATTGCCAACACAGGATTGTGGGGTATGCCCAAGATGAGACTCTATCAGTCAGATGAGGTAAGCTTCCGGTTCCGCTTTGGTTTCGCGGGTTACGCCCTTGCCGGCCTGCTTAATTCATCTGTGTTTTGTGACGACTTTCTCTTTTTACATTTAGTCAATTTTTCTCTCTCTTTACTTACCTTTTGGCTTATTCTTTTACACTTTCTGCTTATTTGTCTTTGTGTACCCGCAAGTTTTCATTCTTTTCTGCAATATTTGTGAGTGTCTGCGGTTCCGCTAGTATTCTCTTCCTTCGTTTTCATTATTCTTGGTCTTCTTCTTCCTCTCTTAAAGAAAATTATCCGATTGTTCATAGAGAGGGATGTGAGGAACAATGCGATTGTTCTCTTCCACGCCATTCTCTTCAAATCCTCCATTGAAAATCAGTACTAACAGGTGAACATTGAAATATTAGGAACTTTTCTACAGTAAATTGATAAGTTTATTTCTTTCCTTCTAAATGCCATTTTATGTTTGTGATTAATCCCTGACGTCACGATAAGTTTATTTCTTTCTTTAAAAATGCCATTTTATGTGTGTGATTAATTCCTGACGTCACGATAAGTTTATTTATCTATTTCAAAATGCCATATTTTATGTGTGAGATTGATTCCTGACGTCACGATAAGTTTATTTAAAAATGCCATTTTATGTGTGTGATTAATTCCTGACTTCACGCCGAGGAGCTTGATGTTGGTGGTCTTGTTCCTTCTTTCCAATAACTTTGAAACGATAAGGGCTTTTGTAATGAATTCTGGAACATAAATCATTGCCGTGTATGCCGAAGCTTCTCAAATCTATCTCGTTGTTACCCCAAAAGTGTAGTGTTTTATTGATATAGTGTTTGTCCTTGTGTGATTATCTGATATGCCATGCGCATTGCAAGAACATCAGCCGCCTTGTTTTGACTGACCACCCCACGCAGCTGGGGAAATACGCCTGCACTATATTGAAACCGATTGAGCAGTGTCAACTGTGCCTTGTGTGAACCATATGTCAAGTTGTTTTTTTTAATCCGTTTTGTCACATTGCAGGCGCATTATTCCCTGAAAAAAGCTGGACTGTTCCTGGGTATTGGGATGGACAACGTGATACCGATCGCCACAGACGACAAGGGAAGAGTCAAGGCCGATGCCCTGGACGCTCAGATCCAGAAGGACAAGGCAGCGGTAAGGATGGCTCATCATGCCAAGACAGTTGTACACTCTTTTACAAGGTCAAGTTATTCGTTTTGTAAATCGTCTAGTGTCCACTAGTGACCGCAATGGACAATTGTCAGTGACAGGTGCATAAGTAGTTTAGGAAAAACATACTGTAACATAACATTACATAACATCAGTAACAGAACAAAACAGGACAGTACAGCACAACACAGCACAGTACAGCACAGCACAGCAAAGCACAGAACAACATACGTACAGCACAGCACAGCACAGGGCCGGACCAAATGAGTTGTAAGGGAGGGGTTCCTCCTTTTTTGGGGGGGCAAATCAGCGAAGTGGCGAAGCCACAAGCGCGCGCCTGCAAAGCAGGCGCGCGAACTAGGGAGGTCCGGGGGCATGCTCCCCCGAAAAAATTTTGAAAAACGGTTAAAATCTGTGCAATCTGGTGCATTCTGGGCCTTGTTTTGAGGGTTAAGAGCAGCATTGTTTTGGTGCTAAAACTAGTAAAAGTCAAAGCAAGGTACATGCTTTTTCCAGGGGTGGGGTTCCGGAACCCCTGGAACCCCCCCCTGGGTCCGGCCCTGCAGCACAGTACAGCACAGCAAAGCACAGAACAATACAGTACAGCACAGCGGCACAGCACGCGTGTAGCATAGGGCAGGACAGCACTGGACAGCACAGCACAGCACAGCCGGCACAGCACAGAACAACAAAACACAACACAACACAACACAACACACAACACACAACACAGCACAGCACACAGCACAGCACACAGCACAGCACACAACACACACGCGGCACAGCACAGCACAGCACACAACACAGCACAGCACAGCACAGAACATTGCTGCACAGCACAGAACAGAACAGAGCAAAACGGCAGCACAGAACAGAAATAATCGGCAGCGACGTTATTAGTGCACTCGATAACTGCATTTTACCTTTTGATTCAAATTGTTGTTACTAAATGCGTAGACCTATATCTAAATATAGGTCCCTGCTAAATGGAACGTCCCATTCAATAAGTGTTCAAAGTCTTTGAGTCTCACACAGACAGAGACAGCTGGAATCGCACTGGAACTGAAAGGGCTGCTCCGGCTGTTGTCTTTTCATTTAATAATTCAATGTTCACGAACAGGGTTACATCCCTCTCATCTACATGGCGACGTCTGGAAGTACAGTGCTCGGATGCTTCGACGACCTGAATGCAGTGGCTGACGTCTGTAGCAAGCACAAAGTCTGGATGCATACTGACGTGAGTTTAAGGTTTGACTAGTAGCTCTCCCGAAAACGGAGTATAGCTGCCTAAATGGCAGGGACAAACGCGGGTCACACACGAGTGTACGTGGGAGTTGCAGCCCACGAAGAAGAAGAAGAAGAAGAAGAAGAAGAAGAAGAAGAAGAAGAAGAAGAAGAAGAAGAAGAAGAAGAAGAAGAAGAAGAAGAAGAAGAAGAAGAAAACAAAAAGAGAAAGAAAAAAAAAGCTTGATCAGTGCCTGGACAGTCTTTTTTTTTTTTTTAAAATCAACCAACTTTATCAGTAAACTAATATGTTTAGATAGATAGATAAATAAAAATAGTCATAACATAAATTTTTTCCTAATGTTCAGCTGGACAGACTTGATAGCAAGAATATAGCTGCCAGAAGTATGCACAATTTCAACGAGAGAACTTGGAAAGGATAGAAAGTATAGCGCCCTAGAAATCATTCAAACATTTTGATGCCAGCACGTAAACGGACTTGGTTGTCAGGATACTGAACTGGAAATATGCACCCTTTTTAATGCAGCTAGAACTTGAACAGACTTGATAGCAAGACAGTAATGCTCTAGAATTATAAAGAATTCAAAGTGTGGATGTCAGAACTTGGGAATTTGTGATAGATTAATTATCAGTTAAATGTATCCGGAATGTAACGTTCAAAGTATTGATGCCAGACGGCTCTGCATGTAAAGGTAAAGTCATTTCTGTATCGATGAAATTGTGCTTTACTTGTTTTTGTATGTACTTTTGAATGCTGACAACTAAACAGTGATATATTATTGTTACTTGCAGGCAGCATGGGGAGGGGGTGTGCTCCTCTCGGACAAGTACAAGCATCTGATGAGCGGTGTTGACAGGTATGTGTGTGTGTGTGTGTGTGTGTGTGTGTGTGTGTGTGTGTGTGTGTGTGTGTGCGTGTGTCTCAGTGCTTGTGACGTAATGTGATATGAATGGAGCGAGAGAGAGACTGAGAGAGAGAGAGAGAGAGAGAGAGAGAGAGAGAGAGAGAGAGAGAGAGAGAGAGACGGAGAGAGAGAGAGAGAGACGGAGAGAGAGAGAGAGAGAGAGAGAGAGAGAGAGAGAGAGAGAGAGAGAGAGAGAGAGAGAGAGAGAGAGAGAGAGAGAGATTTGTTTTGATATTGTCGTCCTAATCTTGACTATTATGAGTGGACTATTTGCGCCTCGATATTTTATTTATGTTCTTACGTTTTGTGTTGTTTATTGTAATGCTGTATACACTACACCTGAGTTTATCCTCGTTGAGATAATAAAGTGTTCTATGTCTATGTCTATGTGTGTGTGTGTGTGTGTGTGTGTGTGTGTGTGTGTGTGTGTGTGTGTGTGTGTGTGTGTGTGTGTGTGTGTGTGTGTCTGTCTGTCTTTTTATCTGTGTGTTTGGTTTGTCTGTGTGTCTGTGTGTCTGTTCGCTTGAAAGTGTGTACCGTAGATGAAACGTTACTGGTTTGCAATGTTCATCTCTTAACTGTTAACCCTCCTTTGCCTACTCTGCGCAGAAAAAGTGGGGATTTAACCGTACCATAAGACAAAATAGTCTTCCGATTGATTCGTAATCTTTTCTTTCTTTCCTCTTTGCTCTGTTTACCATTTCATCGTCTTTTCACATTCCTTCTTCTCAAATTTCTGTTTACTCTTAATTGTTCCTGCTTCATAGTTTTATGCATGTTGTTAAGAGTATGTGTTCCTGTGTTGCAATGGTTGTTACGATCTGTGCGTTTGTTTGATTGCGATGTTGTTAGGGGGGATTCAGTGGCCTGGAACCTCCACAAGATGGCAAACGTTCCCGTTCAAGCATCTGCATTCGTTGTCAAGGAGACAGGACTGCTACAAAAGGGCAACGGCCTGAACGCCGAATACCTTTTCCAGCCCGACAAGCCGTATGACACCAGCTATGATATAGGTGAGACTTGAGGAAAGCTAGACTGGGAATGAAGGTCTGAGAGAAATACTACATTGTAATGAATTGCTCGTGCCAGAACTAGACCTAGAGTATGGGAGGGAGAGGCTTCTAAAATGAGGCAGGTGTACAGGGGCTGGCCAGGTGGGGGTGGAGGGGGGGGGGGGGGGCCGGGGTCTTTGGTGCCTGCAACCTCCCCCCCCCCCCCCGCCTTCCACTCCTCCCCCCCCCCTCGCTGCTGTTGAAATTCAGCATTTGAAAGGGGTATTTTGGGTCTCTTCTTGAGAAAAAAAAGTACATTTGCCGGGTAAAAAAAAAAGGGGGGGGGGGATTATTCTTGCCTTTATTGTGCGCTGTTTGAAGATTGAGGTTAAATCGTGAACTCGATCAGTCCCCATATAAACATGGCAAAACAGGGTCAGTTCTGGCTTTTTAATGGCAAGGCCAGATGCCAGAACTATTCTCAAAGTAGGCCCTATGCTGGCCAAGTCCTGGCATCATACACGTTTGCACGTTAGCATTTTGATGTGTCTGTTTTGCCGCTCTTGAGGCGATTTGAGAGAGTTTATGGCCAGAGGTGCATGACGACTGATGTGCGTTCAGTGTTTGAAGACTGAAATCCAAAAACAAATAAACTGCCAACGTTCCAAAATTCAGAATAAAAAAACGAGAAAGGTATGTTGTTGTACCGCTGGATCGATATATTTGTGAACGTAACGTTTTGTTCTGTCAATAATTAAAAGTTCCAACGACATACTTTTCTTGTGTGTTTTTTGAAGACTGAAGTTAATAATTATGTGAGTTCAGTCCAGTGACCTTGACTTCATTTGTAATCTAGGTGACAGAAGTGTGCAGTGCGGACGCAGAGCGGACGCGGTCAAAGTGTGGATGCAATGGAAAGCCCTGGGTGACAGCGGTATGGGAGAACGTGTGGAACGTGCTTATGAAAACGCTGAGTAAGTAAAGCTGTCGTGACAGGCATTTACTTTGACACATAGTAGGGGGTGATCATTTTTATAGACGTGTTTTTCGTCGTGGTTTTGTTCATTCAAACAACACAGTCATACTCAGTCCCCCGAAACTGATTAACATATGGCTGCCTAAATGGCAGAATAAACAAAAAAAGGGTCATACGCGCAAAAACCCACTCGTGCAAAAAAGCACGGGTGCACGTTGGAGTTTCAGCCCATGAACGAAGAAGATGAACAAGAAAACAACCCATACATGTATCTAGAATGTTTCCCTTTTATTTTGTTTTGATTGACAAACGGATGACTGAATGGATGCATGTTTGGATTGGTCGACGGTTTGATTGATTGATTGATTGAATAATTGATTGATGGATTGATTGATGGATTGATTAATTGAACGTGCCTAAGATAAACCGAGTAAGTAAAAGCTTTTGCGACAGGGGATACTTTGACACATAGAGTTTGCATTTTGAGCGTTTGTTTTTAAGTGGTTTCATTCTTTTAAACAACAAATAGTTGAAATGATTGATTGATCGATTGATTGACTTATTTGTTGGTTGATTGGTTGATTGATGAATTGATTGGTCGATTTATGTATTTATTTGTTGGTTGATTGATTGGTTGATTGGTTGATTGATTGATTTCAGCTACTTCACAAGACGTTTGAGAGAGAGTGAGGGCTTTCGTCTGGTGCTGTCCGAGGTAAACTTTTCTCCTGTCACAGTTGATGATAAGAGGATTTGAAACGTACACCATTTTGTACGTGCGATTGATGCCACGTTGGCTCCTGTATTGGACGTTGTTGATTTGATAGTCATGCAGCGGTTGTTTTGTCCGTTTATTTCAAGGCTGGTTTGTTATTTATGCATACTATTCTTTCCAAAACATTACCCTCTCTTTATAAATATCTTACTAATAAGTTGTGATCAATCAAATGAAGTTTGGATACAGTTTATTGGGATATACGAACGTCTGTGAAAATATTGTGTAGTTTTGTTCCTACTGTATATTGTCCCGCGTGTTGCCAATCCTGCATCTATTTTCTGTTAATTAGTGATTGGTTTCTTTTCAAATACTAACCATTGTGTCATCAATTGTTAATTCGGTTCACTCTTGCTTTATGTGACTGAATCCGCAGCTGTGAAGAGTTGTGTGGATTGATTCGTATTAATGCTTTCCATTTGACATGCTGGCTTTTTAATGATTTCTTTCTCATTAGTTGTGGTGATTGTAGTCAACTTTGGCTACGGCTGATTACACCGACATATGTGAACATGTTTTGTTCCTTGTTCCTATGGTATACGTCCCTAATTGTCGCCTGTATTTGATTCACCTGTTACTAAATGTGACCCTCCACCACGGAATGAGTCGCATGGCACCTTTACATGATTTTCATATTTTTACATATTCATAAAGAGTTTTTTATGCTCTATCCAGTGGTGAAAACCGTTTTAGAAAAGAGCGACAACTGTTTGAGTTATAAGCCTGTGACTAAGGTGACCCTCACACTGTTACCAGACACTCCGCGGACTTATATTAAGCCTAGCGCAGAACCGCGCGAGGTGACATGCGACTCATTTCGTGGTGGAGGGTCACAAATGAGATGTAATGACACAAGTCCGGTAGCTCAGTTGATAGAGCACTGGACTTATGTTCCTTGGATCACGGTCGGGTTCGCATCCGGGCCCGGACGTATACGGGTCAACTTTATGTGCGGACTCAGAGACGGCATCCATGCCCCACCCCCGTGTCACCACAGTGGCACGTAAAAGAACTCGGTCATTGTGCCAGAAGTGCAGGTGGCTGGTCACACCTTAACATGTACACATCCGGTGACTCTTGTTGCTGTTAGCTTTCCACAATGAGGAAGCGATCCTAATTTTTTGTAGGGATGGGATATTAGGTTATTGAAGTAAAAATTAAATCATTTTGTTTTCAGTTTCAATGCACCAACATCTGCTTCTGGTACATACCACCATGCCTTCGGGGCAAGGAAGAGACGCCAGAGTGGTGGGCTAAAGTTGGCAAGGTCAGTATACATTGCTGGTTGCAATACGTCATTCGCTGCTCCAAAAACACACAGACTTCACCACAACAATGTTGGATTTCTTGCACGAATTTGAAGTTCATTTTTTTGTAACATTTCTTGTAATGCTAAGACCGTTTGAGTGTATGCAAGCAATGTTTAAAACTGATTTTTGTTTTGTTTCAAACTTCCTCAGGTCGCCCCACTGATCAAGGCCAAGATGATGAAAGAAGGCACCATGATGATTGGCTACCAGCCTCTGACGCCCAAAAAGTTCGTCAACTTTTTCCGTATCATCATCCACAACCCGCTCTGCGATTTCTCCGACATGGACTTGACTGTCTCAGAGATAAAACGCCTTGGGGATGCCCTTACCGCCGAGGATTTCTAGATAGATCATCGACTGATCATTGTTCTTCAAGGTGGATGCAGCGCCGAAAGGCAGTCGATCTACTGGCCGATGTGAATGCGTGATATATTGTGTAAAAAATTCCATCTCACACGGCATTAATAGGTAACATGCGCCTTGAGTCGCCTTGTGTGGTGAGATACGTGCGCGATATAAATCCTCGTAAATAAATAAATAAATAAATAAATAAATAAATAAATAAATAAACACAGTCTCTGTAATGATCTTTGACGATTTTGCTTTTTTTTTCTCTCTTTCAATAACGTTGCAAGATTTGTGATCGGGTGTCATTGAATGCCAGCAATTATACAATGTTGTGTATAGGATTTGTAAGTAACTGATTTCTTGCGTGACAAATGTTTGCACTAGATTGAGCTCTTCTGCAGGTGTCTGAAGGTGACCACAGTGATCATAACCTTGTATTTCATTCAAACCCAGCTTTGCAGTATTCGAATTACAGGAATCTCAATGCTGAAGACTTGGTTATTCCGTTGTTATAGCTCATTTGAGACCCTTGTACTAGGTGTGAACGTTTCATTTCAACAACTGTGAATGTACTGTTGTATGTTTCTTTCATGATCGGTACAAGCCAATCAGAACACTATGATTATGCAGGTGACATAGTTGCTCGGCTTGGATGCTAATTAGGGCTTGGTAGTAATTACTTAAATCTACAAAGTTGCGCTCATCAACAAGGCCTCACGGCAAGCTTTATTGCTACAGCTATTTATTCAGCGCATGTTTCACACATACCGCTCTTGATTCGTGTGTTTTTTTCATCTCTGAGACTCGTGGCATTGACACTGAGTAGTATTCTGTATACCCAGTAAAACTCAAAAACACAGTTCGTTTTGCAGTGAACTCTCACCAGTTTTCAAGATTTCAGAATTGAAAAGCTATTTTTGAGGTTGAAGAGTTGAGATTGTTTAATTTGAATGTGATATCAAACACATTCCTTATAATCAGCATTGAACTTCTAATGTTTGTGAAAATGTCAATCATCCTAGAGCAAAACGTGTTGGAAAATACTCAATTTGGCTGTTTTGAAATTACAGAAAGGGACATGTTTTGGTTGTACGTTTTTGGACGGGTGCTGTGGCGGGGTGGTAAGACGTCGGCCTCTCAATCGGAAGGTCGAGAGTTCGAATCCCGGCCGCGGCCACCTGGTGGGTTAAGTGTGGAGATTTTTTCCGATCTCCCAGGTCAACTTATGTGCAGACCTGCTAGTGGCTTATACCCTTTCGTGTGTAAACGCAAGCACAAGACCAAGTGCGCACAGAAAAGATCCTGTAATCCATGTCAGAGTTCGGTGGGTTATAGAAACACGAACATACCCAGCATGCTTCCTCCGAAAGCGGCGTATGGCTGCCTTAATGGCGGGGTAAAAACGGTCATACACGTAAAATTCCACTCGTGCAAAAACACGAGTGTACGTGGGAGTTTCAGCCCACGAACGCAGAAGAAGAAGAAGAAGGTTGTACGTTTGTTGCGTGTTATGCGAGACTTTAATGTTCGTGAGAAAGAAATAATACTTAATCTCTTTTTTCTGAACGTAAGCATTTTTTCTAATCACATTGAATTTACAGGCTGAGCTCGGCATCTTTTTGTGCATATTATTATTATTTTGTTGGCAGTGTACAGTGTTGATGAAGGTGTATTATATTCCTCTTAGGATGTTTAGGGTATAATTTTTGTAAACATCACAGTTCATCTTCATTTTATATAATGCATTGTAATCTTATTTTAAACAGAATACTTTGTGGACACATTTTCTTTGTCCTTTTGTCTGGTGTATTGTTGTAGATTGGTTTGTTTGTTTGCTTGTTTGTTCGTTTGCACGCAGCAGTAAAATTCAAGTCAGCTCACATCATGGTAGTGCCGTGATTGTGCCTCTGAGAGAGAGAGAGAGAGAGAGAGAGAGAGAGAGAGAGAGAGAGAGAGAGAGAGAGAGAGAGAGAGAGAGAGAGGGAGAGAGAGAGGGAGAGAGAGAGAGAGAGAGAGAGAGAGAGAGAGAGAGAGAGAGAGAGAGAGAGAGAGAGAGAGAGAACACGTACTAACATAAAATACCACAAAGCAAGTGAAATTCGAGATTTTATTATTAAAATTACTGTCGCAGTTGCCCAAAAGACTGTTATAAAAAGATTCTATCAAAAGAACTGGACGGATAACTCTGATGATCAAGTGACAGCTGCTCACGCGTATCAACGACCAGCCAATCGCACGCGATGTTATATACAATGCTCCGGGAATAAAATGAAATGTACACCCTTCAAATGATGTAATATAAAATATAATGCCCTGGCCGCATGACATGAATATTAAAATCACAGCACTGCTTGTACCAGTGTGTTGAATGCCATTTTACAGCTTTCCTTTTGAATATCAAGTGACAAACTACATTGTAGCCAAGGTTTAGTCATGAATCATTGCAGGATGGACAAATGAGGTTTTTTTAATTGTTTTACACGTTGCATGTTTAATCTTGTCTCGAAGAATCAGGTCTAAAATCATAACTGAATCTTGCAAACGTGTATGGTGTAGAAAGCTCCAGGGCTAGGACTAGAATATTTCCCTGATGTTTTATTTAAAGGGTGTATCAGATCGCTCATTTGGTACATTTTCACTTAGTATTAGTAAATGCAGGTTTCATAATACACAACTTTCATAAACACACAAAAACAGACAAAACAATGTGCCGCCGACTAGCAAATACATACAAAACGTTACACAGAAATCAAAACTGGAAATATAATCATGATCTGAAGGACAATTAAAAATTGAAACAATGTCATTTTTGATGAATTATAAAAAAAAAAGTTTAAAAAACAACCGATGATACCTCAGTCTCTGAATGCTGGATCAGATCGAGACCTAGAGGATGATGAATGATTAACAGCGAGAATCACATGACCACCTTAGCCAATCACTTTCGCCTCCTACTGCTGCCGCCTTTTTCCCAGAAGCAGGCACGGCCTATTTTGAGGCCGAATTGTCCCTCCGATTGCTGAGCGAACCCAACGTCCAGAATAGGCAGACGTTTCATCTGCTTGGCGCCTCCAATTTCTAGCACGGCCTGGCCAGTATTGCCATCCATTTCCTGCAAAATAACAAGCCAAAGAAAAGTATGTATGTATAAAGAACAAATTCAAAAATTCAAAAACATCTGAGACGGGTATATACACTTCCACAGTTCCACAATTGAGATCTGATGGATAGAAGTCTTTGGGGCTGACGATATCATATGATAAGGAGGCTGAGTCTTCAAACTTACACACACACACACACTCACACACAGACCCTCCCCTCACCAACACACTGACACCGTCACCACCCACCCCCTCCATCCCCACGCACAAAACTGACCTGGCATTCGTCCTTCAGCACTCTGTATCTGAACGGACGCTTGCTGCGGGCGGTCATCAGCTCCTCGTCAAAGCTGGTGAGGGTGATGGCCCTGTCGTAGCCGTTGGCTGCCTTGTCGTAGATGGCTACGGTGTTCATACACTTCATCACGATCCTCTGGCGCGCGTTGTCAGTGTGGTGCTGCAGCATCTTGATCTGAGACTTGTGGCTGCCGTAGTCAAACTGTAAGCAGGTGCGAAAGGTATATTGTACTTCAATCAAGTTGGCGTTTCAATGCTCCGTCGGGCTTCACTGATACTTTGATCAGGCGTCAATCCACGATGACAACCGAACAGTTTCAAATGGAAGCTTCAATCCACGATGACAACCGAACAGTTTCAAATGGAAGCTTATCAATGTATAAGTGTTGATAGAAGGCTGACGGATTTTTTCTTGAACGTCTGCATGCTCATCTGGTAGGACAGGCTATCCATTGCATGATTATGGATAAGCTGCCAGCCTGCCTGCCTGCCTGTGTGTGTGTGTGTGTGTGTGTGTGTGTGTGTGTGTGTGTGTAGGAAAGGCTATCCATTGCATGATTATGGATAAGCTGCCAGACTGCCTGCCTGTGTGTGTGTGTGTGTGTGTGTCTGTGTGTGTCTGTGTGTGTCTGTGTCTGTGTGTGTCTGTCTGCGACAGTCTCTGTCGGTCTATCTCTCTTTTTCTGCGTGAGTGCGTGTGCTAATTTCTCTCTGAAAAAAAGGTTCCATCATATTCATTTCGCCTGCTCACTGATGTTTTTATTGCCTGTTGTAAGAATGGTACCCGACGTTGCCAAAGTCAAACATGCTTGCATAAAAAATGAACATTAAGTTGTGTTGGCAAGGATAGAGTGATAAGTACAGGGACAGCTTGAGATATTCAACAATGAATACAAATTGCTTACCACTTCCTTTTCGATGAAAGAAGCTGCAAAGGACCAGACACCCTCTTCTTGCTGGGTGAATTCCCACTTCTTGTGATCGTACTGCAATGAAACATTAATGAATGCAATTAGAATTGGTCTCAAAAATAAGGGGGATACAAACCCAGGGGCAATCAGGCACATGCACTCTTTTGAAAGGATGCACATTCTTAAAGCTAATAAGAACAAAACGTTTAGAATTTGACAGAAACCAAAACCGCTTGAGCATGAATTCAATCTACACGGTCAGTTTACACTGTGTTTTGTATAGTCAAAGGAAAGACACAAACAATGACAACAGCTTGCCAAAGAGCTATTGAAGACATAGTTTTCAGATTTTCTGGACTTGAACCTTCATTTTTAATTCCAACAACCTGCTATGTCGAAAAGTAAACGAGCAGTCATTTTCTGACGAAACTCACCCCTGACTCACTGTTTTAAGTAATGACTTGGCCGTTCACCATAGTCATATCTATCTCTGGTTGTAATTATGCTAGAAAGACACGACTTAAACGTATAAAAACCGTAAGCTCGTTGCTGTTTTTATAACTATGGATGTAAATAGCAATAATAAGTAAGGCCAAACATACACGATTCTATGTTTGTGATTCCCCGACCGACGCTATTTTTCTTCCTGACTCTAGAACTGTTGAAGAAGCCACCGGTCTACCGTCCCTATTTGTTTTTGGCCTTGTCATCAGAAAAACATATTTGAGTTTTCTGTTTACCTAACATAAAACATTGTTTGGACCAAAGTCTACCTCATGTGTGGCTGACTCCAGGCAGGTCTGTGTCTTCTCTGCCTTCATCTTACAGAAGACGCGGATGGCGTCACTGATGCTGCCTCCATTGGGATTGATCCAGTAGTAGCCTGAAAAGATATGCATCAATTCAATGGTAATATTACAATCCAATCCAAAATAAGAGAAACAATAATAACACTACAGCAACCATTTTGACTAGACAGATAGTTGAGGTATTTTAGTATTGTGAACAACAGCAAAGAAAAAACAAAGACAAGAAGAAGAACCACAACAACAAAATCCAAGTTCCTTTGTGCGTTTGGGCACAATTACCAATGCACAGTTTCAACGCGGCCTCATTCATTTTTCCCAGCTTTGGGATAATGAAGTGAAATGAAAAATGAAATGAAATCCCTGTAACATACCGTTCTTCAGACTTGGATCAGCCAGGGCGATGTCCTTGCATGTGATTCCAGGAGCTTCACGTTTCCCTGTGGGTGATCTCAGTCTCTGGATCTCCTCTGCAACCTCCTTCAGTGCTTGGACGGTGTTGCGAGCCTATACAACACCCACATGCTCTTTACAATCTGAACTCCCCCCCCCCCCCCAAAAAAAAAAAAAAACAACAAACAAACAAACACGAAAACATAACAAAGTGTTCCCTAAATTTTCTTATTGGAAATAACACAAAAAGCTCACATCTATGTCTTTATATTCAATCTTTTCAAACAGAAGGAGCTTGACTTGGTTATCGTTCACATATTTTGGATTGCAGATTTCTTTTACAGGGTCACATGACAACCGGTTCAAACAGATTGCCTCAAAAAATTAAAATGACACGGGCATGAATATTATTTTTAGTTCAGATAAGGTACAGGAAGTGGCGCAACATATTTCAGTTTTTGTTGTTGCTGCCAAGGTCTTGTTTCATATTGATTACGCTCGTTCTATTTTCAAATGTTTTCTTTTTCTTTCTTTCTTTCTTTCTTTCGTTCTTAATTTCTCCCCTTCTTTCTTTCCGTCTATATTTCTTTCTTTCCTTCTTTCTTTTATTATCTTTCTTGTATTTGTTCTTAGGTCATTCAGTCTTTCTTGCTCCATACAATAGTAGCAATTCGATTTCAGCGATAATATTTAAAACGATTCTTCAACTGAAATTTCTACAAACGTTCAATAGAAATTACTCAAGATTAGCGATATAATTAAAACCGCTCCTCTTCCGCGCCAAATAAAAACATGTAATTAAACAAATTGTAAAACAAATAAATAACGCCAGGCAGAAAGATACAGCCGCTGCTAAAACGTTTCCATGGCATCCTGAGATAGAACAGAGTACGTACCTCAGGGGGAGCGTCGCCCTGAAACAAAAATAACCCAAACACTGTTGTTAACATGTTGACAAATAATGTGAACAATTTAATTTAAATAGAAAGTACATCAAACACAAGCCCAACATATTGAAGCTCAATCATTTCCCGTTTAATGCCGTTAAATAGTAACACCATTCATGTTTCAATTCATAAAAGAATCATAGCTGAAAACATATGTTGAATGCAATCAAAACTTAAATGTAAATCCTCTCTTTGACCCTTTAATCTTGTATCGCTTATTTTGCATCCCTTTCTACTCATTTTTCTGGAAGAGAAGATATACATTTTTGCTTTAACCTCATAACATCAGAGCTGCTATTATAAAATACTTGCGGTTTTTACATGAACAACCTTAGCCGTTTTGTTTCGTCAAAATCATCACCTGCTGTAAGCTAATTTCCATACCCCTGTTAGTTTACCAGTGCATTACTGAGCCCTGTGAATTAACAAGTGTTTGTAAACTGAGCAAGGATGTGCAAGTATCATCATCATCATCATCATCATCATCATCATCATCATCATCATCATCATCATCCTCTTCCTCCTCCTCATCGTCATCTTCCTCCTCCTCCTCATCTTCCTCCTCCGCCTCGTCCTCCTCCTCACCACCATCATCATCATCATCATCATCATCATCATCATCATCATCATCATCATCATCATCATCATCATCATCATCATCATCATCATCATCATCATCATCATCATCCTCGTCATCATCGCTGCTAACCCATCACTCGTCCACAGTAAAACTAAATATCCAACTCACCTGGAAGCCAGGTCCCTTTGGTGCGGATCCCTGGAACCAGCTGGTCATGGCGCTGGCGTACACACTCTGGCCAGGGGGACCCTGTACACAGGTAGAAAGTCACATCAGCTCCCCACTTCATGGTACAAAACAAAATAAACTCATGTATGATCCTTTTAATTTTATTTTGTTGGTCGTGTGTGTGAGCTGTCCTAACACCTGTTCCTTGTCCCGGTGTGCTCTCACACCGCACCATCTCTGCATTCACTGCTCCATCCACATCTGAATTCATATATTCAATATCGGTATGTGGGTGTGCTGTCCCAAGATCTCAATTTCGACAGACTGAACTGATTAAAAGTGCGGGCATGCTTTTTTCTCTCCATGTTTAATGATTTTTGCTTGTGTTTGTTTTTAAGAATTTGTACAATGCAGAAATCACAGGTTCGACGATTAGACCTTGCCTACAACCTCTATCGTTTTATGATAAAGTTAATATTCACTACAAGTCTGCATGTTTGTCGGATTGTATGTCTGTCTGTATATCTCTTCGTCTCTGTCTCTCTCTCTCTCTTACTTTCTCTCTCTCTCTCTGGCTTCAAACAAAAGATTAAGGTATGCTATTTTCTTGCGCACAAGCCAAAAGAAAAATGTCGGTTCTTCGTGCGGATTTAATTACTAACCTGGGAACCCTTGTTTTTCTCTTGGAGTATTCTCAAACACACTTGGTGTAATTTCACACAGCATTTGCTTCAAACATGCTTCACACGCGTCCGTCGCATCGTTAGTTAAGTTTACCAATGCATTTAAAACAAATGCTTCTTTCGATGTCTACTGACTAAAACTGTAATCATGTGTCAAAATATCGGATCAGCTTCGGAATGCGCGTGTGAAGACAAGTAGTGCAGTCATTTTTCTCATCATATTTTTTTCAATGACCGTACTGATCGTATTCTAGACAAATATGCGTTTATATGTTGATGAAACGTACCGTAATATTTTATATTGACTAATTATAAAACAGAAACATAGCAATGGCGTGTACTCACCGGGGGTCCAGCCTGACCGACTTCGCCGGCACGACCCTGAAATAATGAAATTGGTAATTAGCAATTTAATGACCTCTGTCCATCTCCGTATCGCATCTCTTCCAAACACACACACACACACACACACGCACGCACACACGCACACACACACACACAAACACACACACAGACACAGACACACACACACACACACACACACACACACACACCGGCACACATCCACACCGGCACACACCCACACCCACACCCACACACACACACACTCTCTGAGTGCGGGTAACCCCACACTTACCCTGCGACCATCCTCTCCGGCGGGTCCTCTTGGGCCCTGAAAACACACAGGCAAACACAAGAATAAACACAATGAACACTCACAGGCAAACACAAGAATAAACACAATGAACACTCACAGGCAAGCACAAGAATTAACACGCTGAAATGCAGTCAGCATGTAGATTATAAGATGAAGTGTTCATCACACCAATGACTTTTGCCAAAGGAGGAACTGGTGTAAGACAATGCATGGGGAAAAAATACTCGAACATGCACAGCTTAAAACAAGTCGAGTGTATAATGATTAACATAGTTTAACACTATACCAGTTATTCTAGCATCCTGGAAAAAAACCCACCTGAAAATGGCCCAGAAATCTAAATCTTACAATAGTTATGTTTATGACAAATATGAATGACATTGGCAAAATGGTAGCAGAGGCAACAGACACACGTGGACAAAATTAAATGAGTTGATTTGAAGCGATTACCCAATTTTTACAAATAACTTTAGCAGCTGGAAAACAAGCGCACAAATGCTAGGAATAATAACCATTGCAAATAACATTTTTTTTTTAAACATGTTACATTTACGAAGAATAACCTGTTACATGAATTGCTTTTACCATTCGGAATAAGTTCAAGAAATGCAGGAGTAAAAAGACAGAGGGGTAGAAATTGCGAACTCACCGGTGGTCCACGAGGTCCTTCAGATCCAGGCTCTCCGTCAGGTCCCATTTGTCCGCGAGGTCCGTCAGATCCCTGATAAAAAGAACATAACGGAACACTCATTAAAAAGAAAAAAGAACATGACGGAACCCTGTTAAAAAAAAAAGCATCTGCTTTGTGTTTGTTCGGTTTGCGATAGATTGAGTTCTATCTTAGTTTCATGTAAATGTATTATGTCTTTCTATGTCAAATTGCCCTTTCCTCCAAAAGAGATGTCCTTGGCGATAACAGTGCAAACTGTAATGTGTCAATTCATCATAATCAAAAGTCAGATTACACAACATTCAGTAATATGTTCGTGTACACTACATTGGGATGTGCACGTTAAATATCCCACGATTGACAAGTGGGTTTTTCCTGGCAAAAATGTATAGGCATAGATAAAAAAAATGTCCACTAAATAACCGTGTGACTTGGAATAAGAGGCCGTGAAAAGTAAATATTCGCCGTAATGGCTTGAGATTTACTGGCCGATGTGAATGCGTGATATATTGTGTAAAAAATTCCATCTCACACAGCAGAAATTAATATGTAAATCGCCGTGAGCTCTTGTGAGAAGGGGCGATTAATAAATGTCCATGATTATTCTATATAACAGAATCAATGTTGTATGGAATTAAGTTCCTTGGAAAACCAGCATTTTAACTATGTTTAAATTGAAGGTCATTTCTGGACCTTGAGAAGTTAAATATTCTCTTGGAGTTGACTATTCATTGTAATCACAACTGTGAATAAATTAGCATAATGTACTCACCCTGCTGCCAGGAGATCCAGGGCGGCCAGGACGTCCAGGCTCTCCGAGAGGACCCTGAAAATGACGTCATCGTTTTGAACACGTCATCACTGTGTACATAGTCAAGACACTTTTGATATTCTACAGACTCATTTTCTGCTACTATGACAATGTCTTTGGCATAAAGCATGTCGACATTTATTTCTTATCTTCGTATCCACCTGGGGAAGGAGGAGGATGTAATATGATTGCCTACACTACGATCGAGTATACGAAACCATAACATAAGTAAACCTAAATGTCGCATAGCTCTGTATCGTATAATGCACGCGCATGCGCTATGCCTTCCTACGCTTGCAGCTTCCTGAATAAACCACTGAAAACATGAACAACATGTTTTGCCTTTGTGTCAACAAATAACATTATATGGTGGCAGCGGAAAAGGTAACAAGCAGCAGATCCAGTCCCCGTGAGTGTGCATCTAGTTAAGAAGCCTACAATCGGACTTTTTTGGGCTGAATACACTGTTGTGTTGTTAGTAATAGCCTCTTCGCTCGAGCACGTGTTCGCGACCGTTACACAGATTACGGTTAGGAAAAGTCGTCTCCAATCATGTCTTCAAAACAAGTTCCCGAGATGGTATGGGACAGTGAAAACGTCGCAGAGTCTTTCAAAATGTTCAAGCAAAGACTAGAACTGTATTTTATCACAAAGAAGGTGCCGAAAGAGAATGAGGTTGCCCACACACTCCTCCAAATTGGTGAAAAAGGCCTTCGCATGTACAATGCTATGACCCTCACAGATGAAGAAAAGAAGAGCTCCAAGATTGTTTTCCAAAAATTGAGTGAACAGATCGAACCAGCTGAACACTTTCGTGTGAGCAGGCTCAAACTCATGAGCATGAGGCAGGCCAAATCAGAGTCACTCGATGATTTTGTGACAAGGGCGCAGCTCCAGGCACAGAAGTGTGTTTTTGACGCTGCAGCAGAATTGGAGGAGAGACTGATAGAATTGATCATCTCGAGCACACCCATTGAAGAATTCCAAAGGAAACTCCTGGAACAAGAGAAGGGTGTCAAGTTGGCTGATGTGGTAAAGATGGGTCGCACGTTCGAGGCTACTGCATCACATGTAGAGCAGCTACAAACAATGGCCGGCTCTGCCAGTATCAGTACCATTAAGTCTAACAACCGTCCCTCTCAAACCCATCTTACCTGCAGAAACTGTGGCGGACGACACAAACCACGAGAATGCCCAGCCCATGGTGTTACCTGCCATGCCTGCGGCAAAAATAATCACTTTGCCAAAGTTTGCCGTTCCGAGCAACACCAGTCTCCACGCATCCCTTCACATGGACGCGGGCAACGACGTGGCGGATCAAGCAACCGCGGTGGAGGACATCACCGGAGGTCAGAAGCGAAAATCAAGGCGATGCAGGCGGAAATCGACGAAGAGAACTTCGACGAACTAACTTTTAGTCCGGTCGTCATCTCTTCAGTCTCTTCAACGCCCCAACAACGTGACGAAGCATTCGTCAGACTCAAAACACAACTTCCACGTAGAGCCGGACAACACAACGTCATCGTCAAGGTCGACACAGGTGCACAGGGGAACACACTGCCCCTGCGCATGTTTAGAGACATGTTCCCTGATCTACTGACAAAGGAGGGGACACCTATCAACAAGATCTTGAAAGAGAAAGGCGGCACGAAGCTGACTGCCTATAACGGCACAGACATTTCCTGCCTTGGCAAGATTACGTTTCCCTGTCGCTACAGAGGCGAGTGGCAGGAAACGGGGTTCTACATTGTAGATGTAGAGGGACCAGCCATCATTGGGTTGCCGTCGTGCGAAAAGTTGAAAATCGTGACACTGCACTGCAGCATTTCAGCGTCACCCCCAGCAGCTAAGGACAAGATCACCTGTGTCCAAGACCTGCTGAAAGACAATCCGGAGCAGTTTGACAAAATTGGCAAGATGCCTGGCCCTGTCAAACTTGTGGTGGATCCAGACGTCCCGCCACACATTGACGCACCAAGAAAAACTCCAATCGCTCTCAGAGACGCGATCAAAGAAGAGCTCGACAGCATGGTAGAAAGTGGTGTGATCAGAAAGGTGACAGAGCCGACGGACTGGGTGTCCAGTCTCGCCTACTCCAAGAAGCGGTCGGGAAAGCTTAGAATCTGCCTTGACCCCCGTCATCTCAACCTCGCACTGAAACGCCCACATCACAAGATTCCGACCATTGAAGAACTGACGCATCAGTTCTGTGGAAGTCGCTACTTTTCCAAGCTAGACGCCAAGAGTGGCTACTGGTCAGTTCAGCTCGATGAAGAAAGCCAGCTCTTGACGACGTTCCAGACTCCCTATGGCAGATATTGCTTCTCCAGACTTCCATTTGGTCTCAAGGTCAGCCAAGATATTTTCCAGCTTAAAATGGATCAGATCCTTGAAAACGTGAAAGGAGCCACCGGCATCTCAGACGATGTTGTAGTCTACGGCAAGACAGAAGAAGAGCACGACGAAAGCCTGTGCAACCTAATGAAAGCCGCAGCAGAGAATGGATTGGTTTTCAACTCGGAGAAGTGTACCATCAAGACGCAGTCCATCACATTTTTCGGCGCAACATACACTCCGGAAGGCGTGCATCCTGATCCTGACAAGGTCAACGACCTGAAAGCCATGCCAGCGCCGACGTCCAAAAAGGAACTGCAAGAGTTCCTTGGATTTGTGACATACATGTCGCCATTCATCAACAACCTGGCCGAGAAAGCAGCTGCACTCAGAGAACTCATCAAGAAAGACTCAGCATTCATCTGGGGTGAACACCATCAAAAGTGCTTCCAGGCCCTAAAGGATGCAGTCTCAGAGGATGCCACGCTGGTCTACTTTGACACAAGTGCTACACCAACACTGGAGACAGACGCCAGCATCAAGGGTCTTGGCGTAACACTGCTCCAGCAGGGAAAGCCGATAGCATATGCATCAAAGACGCTGACGGACGCTGAAACGCGATACGCCTGTATTGAGCGAGAACTTTTGGCCATCGTCTACGGGGTTGAACGATTTCACACCTACCTATACGGTCAGAAATTCCTCGTCAAAACGGATCACAAACCACTGGTTATGATCCTCAACAAACCTCTCGTCAGAGCACCCCCAAGACTGCAGCGAATGCTCCTCAGACTACAGCAGTATGATTTTACAATCGAATATAAACCCGGCAAGGACATGACAGTAGCAGACACACTGTCCAGACTGCCGAGCCCTGGCAACGTCAAGACCATTGATCTCGACCTCACTGTTGGCCAGGTCAGATTCAGCACGGAGAGAACCAAGTCACTCCAAGAGGAAACCAAACATGACCCGACTCTGAGCAAGCTTATCCCAACAATCATCAACGGATGGCCAGACACCATACAAGAAGTCCCCGAACCGATTCGCAGTTTTTGGTCATTCCGAGACGAACTTTCTGTGGAGGATGGAATCGTACTCAAAGGTGATCGTGTGGTCATTCCGCTAAACCTCCAGCAAGAGATGCTGAGACAACTGCACGCAGCCCACCAAGGGATAGAGAAGACCAGACTAAGGGCACGAGCCTCGGTGTACTGGCAAGGTATCTCGAAGGACATCGAAAAACTGACATCTCAATGCCCCATCTGCCAGGAGCACCAAAAGAACCAAGTGCCGGAAACACTCAATCCTCATGAGATTCCGACACAGCCCTGGGAAGTCTTGGGTGTAGACTTCTTTGCAGTGGACAACACCCAACACATCCTCGTCGCTGATTATTACAGCAAGTTCTTCGTCTGCAGGAAACTCCCAAACGACTACACCTGCAAGACCACCATCGCAGTGATGAAGCAGATATTTGCCG
Source organism: Littorina saxatilis (assembly GCF_037325665.1). Lineage (NCBI taxonomy): Eukaryota > Metazoa > Mollusca > Gastropoda > Littorinimorpha > Littorinidae > Littorina > Littorina saxatilis. The sequence continues at coordinate 19,367,954 of NC_090258.1, forward strand.
AGCACGGAATTCCCAAAACGCTCAAATCGGACAACGGGCCCCAGTTTTCGGCAAAAGCATTTCAAGAGTTCGCCAAGGAGTGGTGTTTTGACCATGTCACTTCTTCCCCCATCTACCCCAAGTCAAATGGCTTCATTGAGAGACAGGTGCAGACAGTAAAGCAAGCTCTCATCAAGGCAAAACAGGACGGCAGTGACCCTGACCTTACCCTATTGTGCCTTCGCACAACTCCAGTTTCCCCCAAAATTCCTAGTCCCTCAGAGCTGATCACCGGAAGAAAACCTCGTGGAAATCTTCCTACTCGACACACCGGAAATCCAACCGACGACCTCATTCGCGAAAGACTACAGCACCGCCAAGACAACCAGAAGTCATACCACGACACCAAGGCTAAGGACTTGCCACAACTGACCCCAGGCCAGCACGTCAGATTCCAAGACCAACCTTCAAGCAAATGGAAGGAAGCGGTGGTCAAAGAGAAATGTCAGGAACCAAGGTCGTACCTGATAGAAACACCAACCGGAAGAATAATGAGAAGAAACAGAGTCAACATCAGAAACTCGCCACAGCAACAATTAACTGAAAACACAGACTCGCCGGTTGCTGATAAAACTCCGACTCCAGTCAACACTTCAGTCAACACTCCAGCCAACACCCCAGTCAGAGCCCCAGTAAATAACACAGCATCTCCAACTGTCAACAACCCAGCTGCACCCTCACCAGCAGCAGCACCAGAGCCATCTGCTGTGTTCACTCGTAGTGGTAGAAAGATCAACCAACCTGTTAGATATAAAGAATAAACCCATGGCCTGTGCACAAGTAGACAGCATGTGTAGCTAGGCTGTTCTATTTGTCTAGTATCTGCCAAGGTATGAGCAGTTGTGTTTAAAGTTGGTAGAAGCATTAGTATGCTTTTAGTTGTGAAATTCATGGCCTGTTATAAGTGAACAGCATGAGTATGTAGGCTGTCACACCTGTATGTAAGTAACCGTGTAGCAGGTTACACATTATAGTGCATAGCAGCTGGATATTCCATATCTTTTTGTTATCTGACCACAGCCAGCTGAACAATCCAAAGACAGTTCCAGAAGATGTCATCATATGTGCCAAAGACAATTTTAGTCAAATCGTGTTTCCAGCATGTTTACCTGAAGCAACTATGTAATGTTAATAATACAAACTTGTAACATGAACACTCCAAAGCTGAAAACAGACTCAGAAATGTTCAACAATATTGTGTGCTCTTGATGTATGAACATTGAAATAGGAAAGACATTTGTTTGAAACAATCCAGCATAACTCCCTGTATGGAATTTTTATCTTGGAAAGGGAGATGTAATATGATTGCCTACACTACGATCGAGTATACGAAACCATAACATAAGTAAACCTAAATGTCGCATAGCTCTGTATCGTATAATGCACGCGCATGCGCTATGCCTTCCTACGCTTGCAGCTTCCTGAATAAACCACTGAAAACATGAACAACATGTTTTGCCTTTGTGTCAACAAATAACATTATAGAGGAGAGAGGGGGAGGTAGTTGAGTTTCTACACTTTGGACATCAACGTGTTATGCCATACTCTGGATCATGGACATCAACATTTCATTCTATACTTTTACACATCAAAAATGGGCTATTCCATGCCTTCAGATTGACAAAAAAAGCGTAACTTCCAAAATCCATAATTGAACATGGTTTAATGAGTCATGCACCAAGCATCTGCCCTTATCTTCACCCACTGCATTCCAAGGAGTGCACAACAGGTACTAGTAAACTAGTGCCCGTACTTTTTGTAGTTGATGGTGCAGTATTTTTGTGTGAGAATAGGCGACTTGCCCTATACTATCGGCCAGCGCCGCGAAACCACGCAAAAAATCTGGGATACCGTGCCTTGCGTGGCCTTGCGAGATCTGCCAAAAAATGCGGGCATGTTTTGATAGCTCTGTGAGATATAGCGTTTCAGTTCAGACACTTCGCCTTGAAAATGGTGAATTTGCACTGTGCAGCAGTTGGCTGCAGCAATGATAGCCGCAAGAATAATCCGAAAGTTCGGTCAAAGTACCCAAGCATGGCCCGTACACAAAGGAAAGGCGATCAATTTTTTATTTTTTATTTTTTTATATTTTTACACAAGCCAGAGAACACCAGCGCTTGTGAAGCGATGCGCCCTGATATGGCCCTTCGTGGTCGGCTGGGCGTTCAGCAAACAAAACAAAAACAAAACGAAGGTGAAGACATACCTCAGGCCCGGGCAGACCAGGCAGACCAGAGTAACCAGGGTTTCCTTTGTCTCCTGTCTCTCCCAGGTCACCGTCAGCTCCGGTATCTCCAATGGCGCCTTGAGGGCCCTGTAAACGTCATAAAATCATACGTCATAATGAGCAATTACTGCATGTGACTTGATAGGAGGTGACAGAGCTTTCGAAATAAAATGTTCAATAAGTTCATTTAATTGTAATTATACTTCTCTCTCTCTCTCTCTCTCTCTCTCTCTCTCTCTCTCTCTCTCTCTCTCTCTCTCTCTCTCTCTCTCTCTAGATCAGGACTAGCTGTAAGAAAGGTCCTACGGACCTAATGCTATCTTTCCTGTAATAAAGTTCAAAGTTCAAAAAAAAGTTCTCTCTCTCTCTCTCTCTCTCTCTCTCTCTCTCTCTCTCTCTCTCTCTCTCTCTCTGTGTCACGCAGACATCCACACGCTTTCACACACAAACCCCAAACGCAAGTTAATCTTCATACACACACACACACACACACACACACACACACACACACACACACATATCATATGATTTGAACACAACTCACAGGTGTTCCTCGGGGTCCAGTGGGTCCGCGGGGTCCGTCGGGTCCGACCTCTCCCTGAACACAGTGTGAAAGATAATTGAAAAACAGATTATCTCTAAATGAGAGCAGACCTTTTTGAGATGCGGTGTTTTACACACACAAAAACTCAGGAAACCCTCAGGAATGATTTAAACAAAATTGTATCATTTAATTAAGCCTTATTTACCAGCTGTAGCGAACATCATAGCAAAAGATCAATTTGTGATAAATATCAGTACGACAAATCAGTATCAGTACAACACTGATGCATAAACCATAGCTTTTTTGATTAATATAAGTACAACCAATTTAAAAATGTCGGGTAAGCAGTATCAGAACTACACTAAAGTATAAGCTACAGCTTTTCTCACTATTAGTTATTAAAAAACCAAATAAGAATCTTACGTTTGGAAAATGCTTAGTCGGCGGGCTAGAATTTAACAAAAGAATAAACCACGGCTATCCTCACTATAAGTGCTTTCAGCACAAATGAAGGCTTAAAGAATATCACATCTGCAAAATGCCTAGTCCACAAGCTAGCACTGTACAAAGGAATAAACCACAGCTTTCCTCAAAATTAGTAGTTTCAGAAAAAAAGAAGGTTTCAAATTCTTCGTCCGCAAATTAACACGTCACTAAACCTACCCGAGGTCCGCGCTCTCCAGATTGCCCAGGGGATCCAGATGGACCGGATGGACCTTGCAGTCCGGGCAGACCAGGTGCACCAGGCAGACCAAGCTCTCCACTTGGACCGGATTCTCCTGCTGGGCCTTGTGGACCGGGGGCTCCGTCGTTGCCAGGGGCGCCCTGCAAAGATAAAACAAGCAGTTGAGAAGAAGGGGGAGAGGGGGAGAGGGGGAGCGAAGAGAGAGGTTCGGAGGAGAGGTGGTAGGTCAGTTGGGGGTGGGACAAGCGGTGGAGGTAGAGTGGGGAGAGAGAGAGAGGGGGGGAAGAGAAAGAGAGAGAGAAAGAGAGAGAGAGAGATATAGGCAGAGAGATATAGGCAGAGAGAGAGACACAGAGAGAGAGAGAGACAGAGAGAGAGGCAGAGAGAGAGGCAGAGAGAGAGAGAGAGAGAGAGAGAAACAGAGAGACAGAGGCAGAGAGAGAGACAGAGACAGAGAGATAGAGAGAGAGAGACAGAGAGGGGAGAGAGAGATAGAGAGAGGGGAGAGAGAGAGAGAGGCAGAGAGAGAGAGAGAGAGAGAGAGAGAGAGAGAGAGAGAGAGAGAGTGGATAGACAGATAGACAGAGACAGAGACAGACAAACAAACAGACAGGCAGACAGACAGAGAGCGAGAAAGAGAGTGGGGAAGGATAGAGAGAAAAAAGTAAAAGAGATAAACAGCAACGGAGAAATAGAAAAAAATAAAACAATGCAGTGTTTATTTACTTTTAAAATCAATAATAATGAATATTCATAGATAAAGAACGTTTGGCTCTGGAAATATTGAATCGAGAAAAGCCTGACTGGGCCTGAAAAGCCTGACTGGGCCTGAAAAGTCTGACTGCGCCTGAAAAGTCTGACTGCGCATGCAATCTGACAATAAGACGGTTCACTTTCAGTTCATGTAGTTCTAAACTGAACTGGAAAGGACAACGGGGCATGGACGAACTTTGAACAGGAGTATAAGGATCATAACAAAAAACAAGAATGGTAGGAAATTGGAACGTTTGTTAGTGCAAACCAATAACGTTACATTTACATTTAAGTGTTGTTTTGTCATTATACACGTTCCAATTTGCTACCATTCTTGTGTTTTGTTATAATCCTTGTACTCCTGTTAAAGTTCGTCCATGCCCTCCCTTTCAGTTCTGTTCCGGCTGAATTTTGGAACGTTGGCAGTCTGTTTTTGGATTTAAGAATAAAAAACCCAAGAAAGGTAGGTTGTTGGAACGTTTGTTATTGACAAAACAATACATTTACTAATATAATAATACAATGAATGTATTGTTTTGTCAATAACAAACGTTCCAACAACCTACCTTTCTCGTTTTTTTGATTCTGAATTTTGGAACGTTGGCAGTCTCTTTGTTTTTGGATTTGGATTTAAGGATCATAACGATCATTACGAACGACAACAAAATTTCACTCACAGGGCTACCGGGTGTTCCGGGTTGTCCCGGGACGCCAGAAGGTCCAGCCTCGCCCTGTTGGCCAGGGAACCCGTCGTTGCCTCTTCTGCCCTGAGAGCCGCGTGGGCCATTGGGTCCTACTGGGCCCTGGGGGCCAGTTTCTCCGGGTACACCGGGGATGCCGTTCTCTCCACGCTGTCCTTGTGGGCCGGGCGGTCCTGGGGGTCCTTCGCCTCCCTGGTAAAAAAGGCAACATGGATAGTTTGTTTTAAGATGCGAAAATGGTTGGTTTATATACTTTGTAACGCTTACACTGAATTGCAAGGAAGATAGTAGTCCCTGCTTTGTCATGCTCGCGCTTAGGTAAAAGCAAGACAGTTTTTCGTATTTTGTAACACTTGCAAGAAATATCATTTCCCTACTTTATAATGCTTGTCATAACTGCAAGAATAATACGTTTTCAATTTGTTGTAAAATGCTTGTATCAACTTACCGGCATACCGTCTTCACCGCGGGATCCTTTGGTGCCAGAGTTACCGGGTACACCGGGAGCTCCGTTGGATCCTGCTCGTCCCTGGCGACCTGTTTCTCCCATGGATCCCTGCACACAGCAGAATCAGAGGAAATGTGAACAAAACAAAAGTAGAGAAAAAAACTACATTTATGTTGAGACAAGGCAACATCCAATGGTATTAAGTCATATTGATCATTAATATGATGTGCTGTCTGTTCTGTTTCTGCTGAAAGGACATTAAAACCCAAAAAACAAACAAACAAACTGTTCTGTTTCATTTTGACTGTAACTGTAAGTATACGTTTCATAAAACTAACCTTCATTAACTTTTGATTCAGATTAAAAGCTCTAGGATTGTGTCAATGATAGCTTGTACAGCTCCTCTTACATTCGTTCATGCTTTTCTTATAGTTGTTTATAATATGTTCCTATAGATTTATTTAGTTGCTTTCTTATGGTCGACGACGTCGAAGGAACATTGCATATCGACAATGACGCGTTTGTTTGTTTGTTTGTTTGTTCGTTCATGGGCTGAAACTCCCACGGCTTTTACGTGTATGACCGTTTTTACCCCGCCATTTAGGCAGCCATACGCCGCTTTCGGAGGAAGCATGCTGGGTATTTTCGTGTTTCTGTAACCCACCGAACTCTGACATGGATTACAGGATCTTTTTCGTGCGCACTTGGTCTTGTGCTTGCGTGTACACACGGGGGTGTTCGGACACCGAGGAGAGTCTGCACACAAAGTTGACTCTGAGAAATAAATCTCTCGCCGAACGTGGGGACGAACTCACGCTGACAGCGGCCAACTGGATACAAATCCAGCGCGCTACCGACTGAGCTACATCCCCGCCCAATGACGCGTGAATAAACAAAATCAACTGTACCATCACGATAATTTAAGCAAGAAAAATATGAATCAACGTATGGATTAAACATTTGATTTTCCTTCTTTGAGCCATGTGACGTCAGAGGCCTACTAAAACTCATATTTCTTTGGCTCCTGACACACACTAAATGGGTGGCCGAGTGGTAACGCACTTGCGCTCGGAAGCGAGAGGTTGCGAGTTCGACCCTGGGTCAGGGCGTTAGCAATTTTCTCCCCCCTTTCCTAACCTAGGTGGTGGGTTCAAGTGCTAGTCTTTCGTATGAGACGAAAAACCGAGGTCCCTTCGTGTACACTACATTGGGGTGTGCACGTTAAAGATCCCACGATTGACAAAAGGGTCTTTCCTGGCAAAATTGTATAGGCATAGATACAAAAAATGTCCACCAAAATACCCGTGTGACTTGGAATAATAGGCCGTGAAAAGTAGGATATGCGCCGAAATGGCTGCGATCTGCTGGTCGATGTGAATGCGTGATGTATTGTGTAAAAAATTCCATCTCACACGGCATAAATAGATCCCTGCGCCTTGAGTCCGAGTCTGGAGATACGCGCGCGATATAAGACTTCATAATAATAATAATAATAAATAACACAGAGCTCTAATATTTTCAACAATGTCAAAGTGTCACCCACCTTGATACCAGCAGAACCGGGCGATCCAGTTGGTCCAGGCAGACCGTTAGGTCCAGTGGGTCCCTGGGGACCAGGTCGGCCTTCCTGTCCGATCTCTCCGGGTACACCCTGTACACCCCGATCTCCTGAGGGTCCGCGACGTCCGGGTACACCCGCTTGACCCTGTTCAAATTATCGACAAATTCAAAATCAGATTGTTGAGTTTGTTCCAAGTGATTAATTCAAATCTGATTCCTAAAAGTGGCGTAAAAAGTTACTGTTCCAAAATACAACAATTCTAAAAGAAGAATACATCTTTTATTTCAAGAAAACTTCTAGTCTATTTTGTTTTAAATAGTGAAAATCCGTTATGCTATTTGATCAAATTTGATAATACACTTACAAGACATAAAACTGAGAGGGATTGAAACAACAATATCAATATAACCATGAAAAAGAGTTAGCACATATCTTTTTTGCATGAAGCAGCAGAGCATCTAAAAAAAACTACCACCACAACAAAAATAACACCAAGGACACATGAGACCCCCACTACAGATACACTTGCAATGGCAAAAACAAAAATGTACAAGACATGAAGTTAACGATGTACTTACAGGAGGTCCAGATCGTCCAGGTTCACCAGGAGGTCCTGCTTCTCCTTGCTCGCCCTGAGAAAACATAAGAACAATGAGGCTGTTGTACTTATAGTTAAGGTCCGCGATATCACCGTATGTTGTCTACGGCGTATCAGATCTCTTCTTCCCTGTTAAATGTAGAAACCTAATTTTTTGCTACGATGGTGTCACCCCCACTACCGCGCTGCACGCCACATTTCAGATTAGCCGGTCCAAAAACACCAGAGATCTGAGTGCAGACAGACAGACAGACAGACAGACAGACAGACAGACAGACAGACAGACAGAGTGAAACCTATACAATAGCTGATTCGGAAATACACACACACACACAAACACTCACTCTCACAAACACTAACTCTCACATTCTCTCTCACATTCTCTCTCTCTGTCTCTGTCTCTGTGTCTCTGTCTCTGTCTCTGTCTCTCTCTCTCTCTCTCTCTCTCTCTCTCTCTCTCTCTCTCTCTCTCTCTCTCTCTCTCTCTCTCATATAAAACGAATAAAGATGAAGCATTTTTGTGTGTGCTCCATTCAATGAAAGACAAATTCTGACTTACCTTGGTTCCGGCCAGTCCAGATACACCCTTGGAACCAGAAGATCCTGCCGGTCCCTGCATTAGAAAAGATGCATTATGGCAATTTGTCAGCAAGTAGACACGTTTTTCCACCCAGCAGTACGTAAACAATCTTTCTTCCCGGCAGTGAACACAGGTTTTAGCATAAGCAAAGAACCTTCTCTTTCAAAGGCAAGCTTAAACATCCTGTCCTGACGAAAACGAAAGGAATGATGGAAACGCTTCCTTTATATACATATAAACTCTCTTTCACAAAATGTCCTTCCCGATATAGAAATAAAAACTAGCAAAATAGCAGCCGGTCTTTCCATTTTTAGAGAAACGCGTTTTGCTTATCACTATGAGACTGTATCGTTTCTGGGCATGATATCGATACTGTATTATCATTTAGCAAAATAACAGGCCAATTAGAGGTTCACACTTGTGCACAAATACTTTGTAAATTGACATTTTTATATTTAGTCAAGTTTTGACTAAATATTTTAACATCGAGGGGGAATCGAAACGAGGGTCGTGGTGTATGTGCGTGTGTGTGTGTGTGTGTGTGTGTGTAGAGCGATTCAGACTAAACTACTGGACCGATCTTTATGAAATTTTACATGAGAGTTCCTGGGTATGAAATCCCCGAACGTTTTTCTTCATTTTTTTGATAAATGTCTTTGATGACGTCATATCCGGCTTTTCGTGAAAGTTGAGGCGGCACTGTCACGCCCTCATTTTTCAACCAAATTGGTTGAAATTTTGGTCAAGTAATCTTCGACAAAGCCCGGACTTCGGTATTGCATTTCAGCGTGGTGGCTTAAAAATTAATTAATGACTTTAGTCATTAAAAATCGGAAAATTGTAAAAAAAAATAAAAATTTATAAAACGATCCAAATTTACGTTTATCTTATTCTCCATCATTTGCTGATTCCAAAAACATATAAATATGTTATATTCGGATTAAAAACAAGCTCTGAAAATTAAATATATAAAAATTATTATCACATTTTTTTTTTTCGAAATCAATTTAAAAACACTTTCATCTTATTTCTTGTCGGTTCCTGATTCCAAAAACATATAGATATGATATGTTTGGATTAAAAACACGCTCAGAAAGTTAAAACAAAGAGAGGTACAGAAAAGCGTGCTATCCTTCTTAGCGCAACTACTACCCCGCTCTTCTTGTCAATTTGACTGCCTTTGCCATGAGCGGTGGCCTGACGATGCTACGAGTAAAATGGCATTGCGTTCAGTTTCATTCTGTGAGTTCGACAGCTACTTGACTAAATATTGTATTTTCGCCTTACGCGACTTGTTAGCATTATGCTGAGAGTCAGTCAAGAAAAGAAAGCAGAAGTAAGCTGGAATGTCGTCAATGGGGCCGAGCAATACATTCTCAAATCTAAACAAAAACATGTCAAAATACAAGGTTTTATCGAGAAAAAAAATAGATTGAAACAATAAAGAAAACAACTTACAGGTAATCCAGGGTAGCCCTGCTCTCCTTCAGGTCCAGACTCTCCTCGAGGACCAGGGGCTCCGGGCGGTCCGTTCTGACCCCTGAAACCGGGGTCACCGGGTTGACCCTTTGAGGCTGGAGGTCCCGCTTGACCAAGTTCTCCACTGGGGCCTCTCTCTCCTTGTCTGCCTGGACGTCCTGGCATTCCGTCGGGACCTGGGTTGCCCCCCTCTCCCTGTTGACGTCGAGAAGAGTTTGGTTTAAACAGCGGTTTATTTCTCATTCAAGTGTTTGTACAGAGTCATACAATCGTGACAAAGGAGCACAGTAGATTTGTTCTTAGAGACAACATAAGGAAGTTGCGGACAATATTCTTCAATTCATAATATTCAATTTATTAGAACTTCAGCGAATCTAAGTGGAAACTATACATAATTGAGCATAGACCGATACTGTAAAAAAAAAATAAAAAAAAAGGGGGGGGGGGGGGGGTGCCGGAAAGGGCTAGAAAATGAGAGAGAGAAGGAGAGAGAAACGGGCAGAGAGGAATGAATGAAAGAGAGAGAGAGAGAGAGAGAGAGAGAGAGAGAGAGAGAGAGAGAGAGAGAGAGAGAGAGAGAGAGAGAGAGTTTTTTGAAGCAAAACAATAACAATATAAAGGAATAAGCTGCGGAGTGTTTATCATTATTTCGATAATTCTTAAAAAAAATATTAATTTCAAGTTTATCAGCAGATTTGTTCTTGAAGCCTCATATATATGACGTCCTTGAAGTAATGACTAATGACCATGATTAATGACCACTGGAAAACGTGCAACACAACCCTTTAGAAAAGGGAAACAAATACATACTAATTCTCCTTTTTCTCCGGGTGGTCCTGGAGCTCCACGCTGTCCTGGAGGCCCCTAGAAACACGAGAAACATACTGTTACATCTCATTACAAGAACAATAGCACTAAGAACTGTCTTGACTAGTGGCGTATTAACGAAGGAATTCATTAAGAAATGTTAACTCAGCACAACAAGCAGTCATGGTGTTGATTATAGGTAAATACTTAAGTGGAGGGTGGGTCGTATCCCATGTAACATCCTTGACAGATCTGAGATGGCGAGTCTACCTAGGAAGGAGTTTAACTTTAAAGTACGTGTTTGAACACTCAATCATTTAATTTAAAACGCCGGTTTGGGGTACTTTGGGTGTTCTTTGTACAGTTAGAAAGCTCCTTCGATAAAACCATTATGGGTGCAACACATTGAGCAACCCTTGGAATTCGTGAGGTCAGATTCGCCAGAAAATGTGTCTCAAACAGCGTTTTAGATAGAGTGTCTGTTTAAACAAAACAAAAATACATCAAGTGGCACGCAGGTTAGTACAGTACTTACAACAGGTCCTGAAGGTCCAACCTCTCCTTGTTGGCCGGCCTCGCCAGGTGAACCCTGCAAAACACGACAAGAGTTAGTATGGTGCTTCTGTCAACTGTTAATATGTGAATGTAATGTCCGACTATGAAACAGGCATACATACATATATAGACATATCCTTAATGAACGAACACTGACCGAAGGCCAAAGTTCCTACCAGTGTAACAATACTGATGTATCACTGAGCGCTTTGCTGTATCCAGTGGCATTGTATGGCAAGGTATTGGTTTGAACTAAGCGGTCGGCAGAAGGTACACAATTATTGTGTTTTGACTGCGGTTGACAGATCCTCATGGTCTTCTACTTCCCAGTCAGTTCTACACTACTCGTCATAAAAAAACTAAACACATACATTTAGCTGTAGATCTTTGTGATGCGGCCAGTTATACCAAGTATATTGCTTACAGCTCGATAATAAGCGTGCAAGTTCAGCCTCCCGCGCTGGACTTGGTTTTGCTGTTGGAAGACCTGTTTTTCGTAATTGTTGTTTCGCGTTCACATTTCCCTATTATTCTTGCTCAGTTTATATTGTCCTTTTTGCCAATCATATTCCATACCTACTTATTCAAAATTGTTGATGTCCCAAAGATTGCAATACATTTGTCTGCTTAAGCTCAATGAAGTATGAAATGAAATGAGACGTATAAGCGAGCCTATGGTGTTCTCTACGTCCCATGCAGTTCTGTATTGCCATATCTGTCAATCATCTTACATATATACCTACTCTGTCCTGTCCAAAGATTATTTTTAATTAGCAATTAGTGCTATTAGTGTTTTTTGATTATGTTTAAAGATTGCAATTTATTAGCCTGCACAAGCTTAATGAAGTATGAACTGAAATGAGATAAAATCTTACCCTATTTCCATCAGGTCCAGCAGGACCTTCAGATCCAGGAAGACCAGGTTCTCCCTCAGGTCCCTGAGGACCGCGTTCACCAGGGAATCCACGCTCTCCCTGTTGCACATTACACATAGAATTATTGTGAAAATATGTGAACATTGCGTGCAGGTAGAAAATACAAAAACACACCTTGGATGAGCTATTCATCGAATTATACTGATATCTACGTCAAAAGGTTTATTTTACAAACGATGTCATTCAAAAATATATAATGCCAAATGTTAAAAAACATTTGTAAGCTGATCTATAATTACGTTAGTGCCAAAGAGGTGATATCTAATGTAAAGCGGTCTTCATGACGTTTCTTACAAACGATAAAAACATAAAAGTATTCTTGTTGAAATATATCATGGCGTCATGTCCAGCTAAAGCAATAGACATGATCATCACAAAGTCTTAATCACATGACACAACATCAGACGACTTCATTTTGCAACACACACACACACACACAAATAGTGGTGTAACTTGATAACATGACTACACAGTCCATGTGTAGTTAGTCTGGGCTGCATAGCTTACTAACTGCCCTGCTCAACATTGCATTTCATAAGGTATATCAAAAGTCGGCAGTTCAACAAAGGTCATGCATTGATTGGTGATTTTAATGGTACAATGGATCTCCCCTTTAAAGACCTTTAAAAGCTGGAGAAAAAAAATCAGTTCTTAAAAAAGGGGGAATTCTTAAAATGGGACTAAATTTACAGATGTTATGAACAAAAGTTCTGAGAAAACATGGACTTTCTTTTTTCTTTATTTGGTGTTTAACGTCGTTTTCAACCGTTCAAGGTTATATCGCGACGGGGAAAGGGGGGATGGGATAGAGCCACTTGTTAATTGTTTCTTGTTCACAAAAGCACTAATAAAAAAATTGCTTCAGGGGCTTGCAACGTAGTACAATATATGACCTTACTGGGAGAATGCAAGTTTCCAGTACAAAGGACTTAACATTTCTTACATACTGCTTGTCTAAAATCTTTACAAACCTGGACTATATTCTATACAAGAAACACTTAACAAGGGTAAAAGAAGAAACAGAATCCGTTAGTCGCCTCTTACGACATGCTGGGGAGCATCGGGTAAATTCTTCCCCCTAACCCGCGGGGGGTAAACATGGACTTAAAGGGAGGGAATCTTAAATTGGGGCGGTCCAAAAAGGGGGTTCCACTGTTTAATTAAAGTCGGCACAACACTCACAGTATCCTTGCCACTGGGCACTCCAGCCTCACAAATTGATCACCCGACTACACAGTCCACGTTTAGCTAGCTTGGGCAGTGTAGCTTGCTACCTGAGCTGCGCAATACATTTTGTAAGCTGTAACAAAAGTCGGCGTAACACTCACAGGGTATCCATTGCCGCCAGGTACTCCAGCTTCTCCAGGGGGTCCGGCCTCTCCGTCGCGACCAGCCTCTCCCGGGGCTCCAGGCAAACCAGGTGGACCCTAAACATGTAGTGAGTACATTTTACATTTCACTGTACATTGGAATATGTTGTGAGTAGCCCTGGCGAAGAAAAGATTTCTGACAAAATAAATTTGATCCAAAGAAAATAAATAAATAAATAAATGTAGTGAGTGAAAATCTGAATCAAATGAGGAGGAGCGCTGTTTAAGGATCTGAAAAACAAATGTTCGTAAGCGCTCTAAATGTATATAATAGGTGTAGCAAGAGGAAGTGAGAGTTATCCCGAAGCAATCTCCTGGCACCTGAGAGAATAACAAGCATTGACATGAATAAGCGACTTTCATCCTCAATAAAGAATGGTCACCACAAGCTCATACTTTCCTCATATTTCAAGTTAGTGAGTGAAGTTTGAAAAAGCAAGTTTTGAAAGATGGCAACCTGCAAAACGGGTTTTAGTCCAAAAGACTTTGTAAAAACAAATTGTTTTATAGTTGTCTCGTCTTTTTCGTATAAACGTGAGTAAAGTCATTTTGGGTGTCTTTTTTTTTATTGTCCTTCAGGTTTTATTTTAGTTTGTATATTCTCTCTGCAGTGGAAAATCGTCTCTTTGTAACAGTGTAAGGACCAAATAAACGATCGCGCGCGTCACACGGCGAGTTGAAGTTTAAACAGAAAGATTCAAAATACAGGAAATGGTTATACTGCCACATTCAGTCTTTTCCCATAACATCAGTGTTCATGGGACAACCCCTCTAAAATTCCGAGGGTTAACACTAATTTGCAAGCCTGAGGGGGAACTTTCTATTTTCTCTTCCTCTCTGTCAATCAATGATTTATCTGAAGGATCACGTATCGTACATCACGTTACAGAGACAGGTAGTAAGGCTTTTTCTCTCTTTTCTTTAAGAAAACAGGCCCTTTTATGCAAATGATTCACGTGCCTGGTTTAGTACAAACCAATTTGGAAAGAATACACACCATACTAGAACCTCCTGAGTGAAATACCAAAAACAAAATTATAAAAATAAAACAAAAATAAAATAATAACATTCAACACTCTGTGATAATTGTCATTCAAAGTGACGAAATTGCATCTTACCTGGAAGCCTGGGGAACCGGGACCTCCTTGGGGTCCGCGCTCACCTGCCTCTCCCTGCACAGTTAAGAAATCAGCATGAAATCTTTCCTGAACATTACATGTACCTTAACTTAATAAGGCTACGACATGCATGATGACCACTGGTAAGTTATGTTTACATCGCATCCCTAAGGTTATGATACAGATGCACGACTGCCAAAAACACACATATCTTTATCAGTTTCTGTGCACTGAAGTGAAATCATGTTGCAATCAAGATTTTCTGACATACTGTTTCAGATTCCGTTTGAAGCGACTACTTTCTTTTAAATGTTTTCCTTGTATCATAAAAGCGATATCAGACGTAAAACCAAAATAAGTCAACCGTTGCGAAAACAAGTTGTGAAAACCGCTATTTTCGGGAGCTGTTTCAGCTCCAGATGACACCCACGAGACACACTGGACGATGACACTAGTTCAAGTTGAAAGGGAGTACATTGTTAAACGTTTGTTTTTAGATCTTCTTTATGAGCGGGGTGACCCTGGGGTCGAAAGTGTGAGAGAGTGATAACGACCGTATGTTAAAGTATACATTGTGCTCACCTCAGGACCAGGTTGACCTTGGGGGCCCATTTCACCAGTTGATCCTACATCACCAGGAGGACCGGGAGATCCGGGGGGTCCAGGAAGACCGTCCTTTCCAGAAGATCCCTGAAACACAAACATGCGTTGATGATGAGGCAAAGAGTACAGTTCCTTGCAGGGACTCTGCCGGCAGACCCACCAGTTTCTCCTTCAGGTCCACCATATCTGACCAGAGTGCTGGGCTGACTCAGACTCAGACTCAGACTCAGAACTTTATTACAAAAGGATAAAGGTTTTAGGCAAAGCCTATTCTTCTAACCTGTCCTTTATACAACACATAAAGACAGACGCACATTAAAAATATAAATTCAATCATATAAAATACAGAAATACATTGTATGGAATGCAACACAATGTGCATTTAAGGGGCTGAGGGGCACAAGAAAGTTACCATCTAAACGGGAGCCAACAGCAGTGTTGGATTGGTTGAAACTGAGATTTGTAGTGATTTCAACCAATCAGAACCCGCAGTTTGTTCTCTCCCGTTTGGGTGGCACCCACTTTCGGTTCGTGCATCCTAGCCCTGGTGTCTCAGGTCCGTAAAGTTTGGGTATGACTGGGTTCCTGTTCCGCACAGCCATCCTTGTGTTTTTGAGATCTGCCATCTGTACAGGTGAGCTAGGTATGCAATGTTGAAAACATCTTTCTTACTCAAGAACCATAACACCACGCGCGGTATTGTCTAATCTCTTCAGGTAAGATCTCTCTAGATCAACAATATCAATGTCAAATAAATATTGTCCAGGGAGGACGAACTTTTGCTTTATATTTGACTAACGGTGGAACAACAACTGAAATCTTAAAAGATTCTGTTGAAATTTCTTCTGACAAGTTTTGAAAGCGCAAAAAAAATTATCATGTTAAATATTAAGTTTCATTACCTCTCCTTGTCCAAACAAACAATGGCTGCCTACATAGCGGGGTAGAAACAGTCATACACGTACAAACTCAGTCATGCGAAAAAAACACAGTTGTAATTTGGTAGTTTCAGCTCATGAACGCAGAAGAATAAGAAGTCCATCTTACCCTTTCTCCGGGGGAACCCTGAGGTCCCTGTGATCCCTGTGGACCGGCTTGGCCGGACGGGCCCATCTCTCCTGGTCTGCCATCAGTTCCTGGTGGGCCCTGTAACATGCATAAGGTGTGCTTTCATACAGCAAATGAACAGACACATATGGAAATACATGTTTGCTGTGCGCATCGTGTGGGCCCTGAAATATGCATAACGTGTACTTTTATACAGCAAATGAACAGAAAAATATGGAAATACATGTTTGCTGTTTGTGTCGTGTGAGCCCTGTAACATGCATAACGTGTGCTTTCATAAAGCAAATCAACAGAAACATTTTATGGAAATTGCATGCTTCCTGGTTACATCGTGTGTAGACCCTTCAGAGAACCCTATCCAAACAAAATGAACAAAGAACCAAACGAAATAGAATAAGAACAACAGAAAAGAAAAGAAGAATATACCGGTAGTGAGATGCAATCCGTGTTCAGAGTCTCTCAGGCATTTGAGTTGTACTGAACAATGCATTCTTTGGATAATTGTAACTTGTAAACTACCTTTTATTCTGTTAGGTGAAAGGAAATCTTTCGCTGAAACATAGATGTGTGATTTGCACACATATGAAAGCAACAAACAAACAAACAAACAGACTATCAACTTACAGGCTCACCGGGGTTACCACTGCTGCCATCTGGACCGGGGATACCGGGTGAACCCTGCAACATATACAAAGAACAGTTTAGAGATTTCAATAATTGGATTCTGAAACATGTTTGATTAATCATAATTAGACTCATAAAGAAACGGCGCTTTCCGTCCGTGTGCCATTAGCATTTTCAACATACAGTCAACCAGGGAACATAAAGTCATTGTGATTGTGTGTATACCAAAGAGTTTGTGTTTTTTTCTTTTCGTTTTTAAACAACAACAACATTGTTTAGACAAAGTGTGATTCAGGATGAATGTTTTGTTTGTTGAGGACTCTCCCTCCCTCCCCCCCCCCCTTCCAATCTGCCTTTCGTTCTCTCTATCCCTTACATATTTTCTCGCTCTGTTCTGCCCGTCTGATTGGCTCTGTATCTCCCTTAATTCTCTCGCTCTGTTTCTTCACCATCAAAGAAGGTCTTTCCTTTGTCTCTTTCTTTCAACAACCAGTCCCACTTTCTGCTGGTCTTTCCCCCATATTTCACACCTACACTAATATGCACACATTCACATTCCACATCCCTCTGTCTGTTTGCTGTTGTTGGTGGTCATTGAATGATACCACATAAATTCAACAAACCGAGGTCTCTCTTCATGACCCACCCATTTGAAAGAAAATCCCTGGCTGACAACACTAAAGCAAAGTTCGAAAATAAAGTTCGTGATACATGCAAATACTATCATGTCAAAGTTATGTCTTTCCTTTTATATAAATGTATGTCGCGCTAGGAAATGACAACGAATTTTCAGACAAAAAAGTTTGCCTCAGTGACTGTGTCTTATCAGCAGAGGAAAAAAATCAGTAAGGTCACACCACCAGGCTATGCATGTATTGGTATCGTATCTTATTAAGTAAGGTCTACTTACAGCTTCGCCAGGAGGACCGGGTGGGCCGGGACGACCAGACTCGCCCTGCAACAACAAGTGTAACATGTATAGTACTGAACACAGTCAATTACAGAACAGATGCAATGGAAACATTCAACAAGAGAGAGACAAAACAACTAAGACAAGACAAGACAATAGGTCATTTACTTTTAGGCCATTGGCCCTTAGAAAGAGGGTAATTTACACAATGACAGTTTTTTTTGGTAAAGCTAGCAGCTTGAACCGACATATGAAATCAAACGAATCTAAATCCAATCTTACAAACAAAATCTGACAAAAACAGACATGTATTCAAGATTGATTAAATAGTGTAACTGTACAAAAAAAACACATTGAACTTGTAGTCATCAAATCCAATCTGACAAAAACAGACATGTCTTCAAGATTGATAAAATATTGTAACTGTAAAAAAAAACCATGGAACTTGTAGTCATCAAATCCAATCTGACAAAAACAGACATGTCTTCAAGCTTGATGAAATATTTTGACTGTGAAAAAACATTGAACTTGTAGTCATCAAATCCAATCTGACAAAAACAGACATGTCTTCAAGATTGATAAAATATTTTGACTGTGAAAAAACATTGAACTTGTAGTCATCAAATCCAATCTGACAAAAACAGACATGTCTTCAAGATTGATGAAATATTTTGACTGTGAGAAAACACATTGAACTTGTAGTCATCAAATCCAATCTGACAAAAACAGACATGTCTTCAAGATTGATAAAATATTTTGACTGTGAAAAACACTGGCTTTCTAGTTATATTTTACTTACAGAACTTCCAGATTCTCCCCTAGGACCTCGACCTCCGCCTTCACCATCCTCTCCCTTGGGACCTGAGGCCCCTGGGGATCCTGGCATGCCACGTCCTCCGGGCAGACCCTGGAGAGAACAAGACAGTCATACCTTCTTTTATTTCAGTACTTCGGGCCAGTTGCACTCACCGACTCGTCAGTAAGGTGGGATTTGGGGGGGGGGATATGTTGAAGAGAGAGAGAGAGAGAGAGAGAGAGAGAGAGAGAGAGAGAGAGAGAGAGAGAGAGAGAGAGAGAGAGAGAGAGAGAGAGAGAGAGAGAGAGAGAGAGAATACGAATACGAATACGAAAACGAAAGTGTATTCAGTTTTAGGCCAGAGCCCCTTCTGAAAGAGAGAGAGAGAGAGAGAGCTAGAGAGAGAGAGAGAGAGAGAGAGAGAGAGAGAGAGAGAGAGAGAGAGAGATAGAGAGAGAGAGAGAGAAAGAGAGAGAGAGAGAGAGAGAGAGAGAGAGAGAGAGAGAGAGAGAGAGAGAGAGAGAGAGAGAGAGAGAGAACAAGAGTTTTTGTTTCAGCAGAGATCTGTTCGTGCGTCTCGGTCTGTGTGGGTGATGGTGGTAGCTGGAGTGCTGAGTGTTGTTGCTTTAAGTGGCTGTGATTGTTTATGTTTCGGCGGTTGCTGTACTTCTTGTTCTTTGAGATGTCTAACATGTTATCTGTTTTTTTTCTTTTTTTGGTTCTTCTTTTCAAATCTTAATATTTTCTGCTTCGTAGGGTCAAAAACTATGAGACATCTCAGCTTTAAATTCCACATCAGTGCACCCTCACGTGACAGCACACAGACACACACAAACGCACGCACACACGAATGCACGCACACGCATACACACACACACACACACACACACACACACACACACACACACACACACACACACACTTACCCTCTCTCCCTGCACGCCAACGGGTCCGGGGGCACCGGAGCCACCTCTTGAGCCCTGAAGGTAAAGACAGGAACATTCATAACGTTCAGAAATATAGGAAAATAAGCAATATATTTGCACTCTGATGTTATACCATACCATACAATACAATACAATACAATACAATACAATACAATACACTATATTACAATACATTACAATACAATAATACTTTATAATCTCAAAAGAAAAATTATATTGTGTCAGAACACATATAATAATAACATTAAAACACATCAACTCGTATAAACATTAATTGATGGTTACACTTACGAATTTGACACAAAAGGAAAATGTGCGCTTGTAAACAGATGAAATTTGTATTTCACAGGATTGTGATAACAGACGAGGTTTACGTAATAAATCGGCAAATTGTTGAAACAATCAGGACATACTCGTGTAGTCTGGAGATCTCAAGAATAATCTCTGGAACTTTAAAAAACAAAAACAAAACGAAACGAATGGCTGGACAGTTTTTTGTTGGTTTGTTGACCCTCCACCACGGAAAGAGTCGCATGTCACCTTTGCATGATTTTCATATTTTTACATTTGCCTAAAGAGTTTTTTTATGCTCTATCCAGTGGTGAAAACCGTTTTAAAAAAAGGGCGAAAACTGTTTGAGTTATAAGCCTGTGACTAAGGTGACCCTCACACTGTTACCAGACACTCCCCGGACTTATATAAAGCCTAGCGCAGAACCGCGCGAGGTGACATGCGACTCATTTCGTGGTGGAGGGTCACATATGTTATTTGCAGTAGGTGATTACTCAAAACACAATGCTCATAAGAACAAGAAGAAAAAAATCAATGTTTCCAAATCCCCGACCGGGACACAGTTCGAACAATTTCCGGAGGACATAATGTAAATAAAAAGAAAACTTCAATTTACAACAACAAAAAGCCCGAACAAAACGAAACAAAAACAAAAGAGGCAACTGCCCTAATATTTGTGTCCTTGTCATAATGTAGGAA
Organism: Littorina saxatilis; assembly: GCF_037325665.1. Taxonomy (NCBI): domain Eukaryota; kingdom Metazoa; phylum Mollusca; class Gastropoda; order Littorinimorpha; family Littorinidae; genus Littorina; species Littorina saxatilis. The sequence goes on from NC_090258.1 coordinate 19,388,292, forward strand.
ACACTTTTTTGTGTGTGGCATAATACGAGTTTACTTACACGTCGACCCTGGGGTCCGGCTGGTCCGGGTCTACCCTGATCTCCAGGCTGTCCAGTCTGACCTTTCTCTCCGGCTGTTCCTTTGTACCCGCTCTGGCCAGGGATACCCTGAATAACAGACAAAATAAACCGGTTGTAAAAAAAAAAAAAAAGGGAAAAAAAGGGAAAAAAAGGCTTGAAAAAAGTGAAATTTAACGCAAACTTTAAAACATAAAGTAAGTGAGGTTAGAATACAAGCGATATTTGAAAAATAAGTGAAATATGTGTTTAGATTTAGAAGTCTTGTTAACTATAATTTACAAAGTCAATACAGGTAAAAGCAAACCTTAAAACAAATTTGAAAGAAAAAAACACTGAAACAGAAGCAAGAATGCAATATAACTTAAGTTCATAGTAACATTTACTGTAGTCTAGACCTGACAGATTTGAAAAATAAATGGGACACCATTTATTTTAATCATTAAAGAATTAAACAACTAAAAAACACTATAATTTTATACAGAATACAGGTTGACAATACTTTCACAGTCATGTACACACCTCACGTTATGAATATATACCAGAATTGAAAAACAATTCGGCACTCACCAACACAAATAAAGCACAGACAAAGTCGAATTTTCGCCTATTGAGGCTTCTTTAGGACAACGAATACAGAAGAAAACCAAAAACAGATGCATACTTTTGATTTTGTTTTTGCTTCTGGTTCTTGTTTTCTTGTTGAGTGCCGATTTCTTTTGTTTTTCAAGACTGTTTTCACCCACAGTCATCTTGTTGTTTAGATTTGTATATATATACATACCATTATAACTGAGTAACTTACAAACGCACCCTTGGGTCCAGGCATACCAGGACTACCGGTCAGATCAGGAACACACCTCACATTATATATATACCAGTTTGTTTGAGTAACTTACAAAAGCACCCTTGGGTCCAGGCATACCAGGGCTACCGCCCAGACCAGGCTGACCTCGTGGTCCAGGGAATCCAGGAGGCCCAGAAGAACCGGGGTCACCCTGAAAGTGGACCACGTCATATGATGAAAATAAATCATACTGGTCGAACCAACAATACCATCGGTCCATGCGCGTTTTGCATGCACATTAGCAATAGGAAATGGAGAGAAGTGAATGGTCAAAACCAAGAAAGAGAGAAAGAAAAAAGAAAACCTTCAAAAGACCAAAAAGAACACATCCCTCAAAAAAATTTTTTTAATTCTTGGAACTAAATATGTGTAATTCACAATAACTTCACATTACAAAACACCGAAATAATTGCTGATTGAAGACTCTTCAAATGAAATAGACACTAATATGTACATACATAAAAAATATAGTTGTGACAACGAACAATGTGGCATTTAGTTTCAATAGATGTTTCATTTCGTATTTGTTTTGTCTTTATTTCGTAAGGTTGCAAGTCTACCTGTACTCGACTTACAACAAACAAACAACAACAAATAAACTGATACGAACAGCAACAACATCAAAAAGACCAAACCTTAGAAAAAACAATATTAACTAACAATTCAGCAGACATAGGATCCTAACGTCAATGTTTTTACTGAAATTACTGATATTAAGCAACGCTGTAGCTCAAGCCTGCTTCTCAGTTCTGACTTTGATAAACAAAAACTACAATAATCGCTTTAGCCGGGGTTTTAAAGTTCATGGAAGATCGTACATGAATGGTCAAATTTCACCTCAGATTCGGTGATATATGAGCCAATGTCAAAAGGTGCTGTCTGACAGCTTCGAAAATCAAAGTACATCCAAAGTAAAATGACTGGTGTTTTGAGTTGCTTAACACATTCAGTATATAGTTTCTAAAGGAGAAAAGGGAAAATCTTTCACAACGGCTGTGTTATTTGGCCGTTAAGTTGAGGCTTGACGAGTGTCTCTTGTGGCATGTAAGGACATAAACCTGATTTTTTCAATTTTTTTTTCTAGAACTTTCATTTCTACTGAGCTCGCATATGAGTATTGGGGTGTAGATTAAATATAATCAAGTTAAAAGCGCATAAAAGAAAGAAATTAAAAATTTTGTGGAAAAAAAATGAAATTTGATAAAAAAAGTGTCTAGTGTGACATTGTGACGACAAAGCTTAAATTAGCCAGAAATGGTACCAAACTTCAAAATATAGTGGTTATTTTCATTGTTTTTCCTTTTCACCGACAGTTTTTGTTCAAAACTGGTTCTTTTGTGTATCTAGTTGAACAACAACATTTTTTGGAAGCTTTTTTAAAGTTTGAGTTTTTGTGACGCAAAGAGTCACGCTAGACACGCAATTTTCAAACTTTAATAATTTCTTTAAAAAGCGGACAAATGGGACGAAAAACACACAGAACTATGTATTGGGGTTCATGCAATCATTTGGTTTAAATCCAACTGCCCAGAAAAAAGCTTATTAGCATTTTTTCTAAAACTATCGAGAGTACTCAAACACCTTGTCAAAATATGTCCCTAAAAAGCACTAATTTGCGTAATTAATGAGGAGCAGAATTTTAACTGTTTATAGTTAGTCTTTGGTTTTTCTCTGCGATCATCTTTATTCATTAATCTCTCAGAAAAACCAAAAGTTCCATCTGAGTGTACATTCAGTAAATAGTTACAGAACTTATAAAATACCTAGCGTACCCACAGCACCTTTTGACATTGGCTCATATATACTACTGGTGATACTCACAGTTGCTCCCTCCTCTCCAGGAGATCCAGGGAAACCGGGTGGACCAGGCATACCCATCTCACCCGTGATACCCGGCATGCCGTTTTCTCCACGTGGGCCTTGGAGACCGGATCCTCCTTTGGGACCAGCGTTACCTTGGTCTCCCTGTTAGGACCACAGAGAACTAGAAATATTATCATTATTGAATACATTAGTTATCGTTAGATTTGACTGTGATATCAACATTTATCAGTCTGAATGTCGAGAAAGCTGAAATCATATCAGATCGAGGCGTAAGCCCAATATATATATATCAGAAGAAAAAAAACTTTGGTCATAACCATTTCTGTTTGTTATTGTTGTACATGTTGCTTTTGTCCAGGGATTGCATCCAACTAAAACTGATAAACACATATTAATACCCAGCTTGTTCAGGCAACATCAGACAAAACAAAGAAGTTAACAAGTTAACAAACAAAAAAGAAGAAACAACACCTATGCAGAGTCGATGCATTTGTTCAGTAAAAAGATACTTAATCAATCAATAGAATAGGTCAATCATTTAATCAATCCATCCATCAATCAATCGAGCATAAAGACCAACAACAACATCAACATCAACATCAACAACAACAACAACAACAACAACAACAACACCAACAACAACAGCAACTTGAAGAAACAACCTATTTGTGCCAACAGTTTCACAACAACTTATGCTGAAGAAAGTATGTCAAAATCTTTATGCTTCTTCTCCTCCTCCTCCACGTAGTAATCATCCTCACCATCAAACCAAACTCACACCATATATGAACTGTCCACACATCATGACTTTCTTCAAAGACCTTGAATAAAATTGACAGGGTATCAAAATTACCTTGGAACCGGTCATACCAGGAATACCAGGGGGACCGATGTTACCCACTGGACCAGGAGACCCAGGCTGACCTGGTAGACCATCTACACCAGGAAGGCCCTGGAAAAGAATTCAAGGATCTCATGAATCTTTTGCATACATACTGTGAAGAAACGAAATGTGCATGGTTACATTTAAAACAGATATATCCCTGAGCCAACGTTCACACAACACACACACACACACACACACACACACACACACACACACACACACACACACACACACACACACACACACACACACACAGACTTTCCCGTAGCTCACAAGTGACATGTTTGTGCAATGAACCATCTAACCACCAACACAGTTATGCAGCCATTTCTCTCTTTATTCACCCATTCAATTATTTAGCATTCCATTTAACCATTCACTTACCCATCAATCATTCCTCATTCCCATCAATCAATCCAAAGTCCCATCTACCTATCCAACCATTCCATCCAACCACATATGAATTTAACATCTGAACCATTCATCTTCTCAACCTATCCAAACAGATATAAATTATCAATCCATCTATCGGTCCAAATTCATACACCTATACCATCCACCCACCGTCTGGCCCAATAAACCACTCAATTGCACATCCTTTCATCCACAACTCTACCTTCCCTCAGTTACAGCTTATAGAGTTAAAAACCTTCTTATCATCCATTCATTTATTCATCAACAAACTCATTTCACCATCCAAGTACCCTACAATCAATCCATAATAATAATTATGGTCATTCCTTATTCCATCCTAATGACCCTCTTGTCCATCCATGTACATCATCCATCCATCCATCTATCAAAGCCTATATATATGCAAAGACTATTATAATTATGTCCATCGACAACATCCTACATCCATCCATATCACACACTATCCATCCATCTACAACATCTAGCATCATTCATCTGCTAACACATCCACCTATCCATCAACCCCTTTAAAGCCTGTCCTGAATTGGGCAAAGTCGACTTCACGAAGCTTGCAGCATGAAGCTTCTTCCCTGAATTGAATAGCTCCGCGAAGTACACGGGCATCCATTGATCTGTTAACTCATCTATCCATCCATCCATCTGTCATCCATTCACAACATTCATCGTCTATCCATTCTAAACATCTAGCATCCATTCGTCTGTTAACTCATCTATCCATCCATCCATCTGTCATCCATTCACAACATTCATCGTCTATCCATTCTCAACATCTAGCATCCATTCGTCTGTTAACGCATCCATCCATCTGTCATCCATTCACAACATTCATTGTCTATCCATTCTCAACATCTAGCATCTATTCGTCTGTTAACGCATCCATCCACCAACCAATTTATAGCAAAGTCTTGAAGATCAACAGACGAAGATGTTCTCATACTCACATCCATACCGGATTGACCGTCCTGTCCGCGTTGTCCGGGTGGACCACGTGTTCCTTGTTGTCCGGGTGGACCGGCTGGACCGGTTGAACCAGTCTCCCCCTGCCAGGACACACCATTTTCTTGTCAGGAAAAGTGACAGTACGCTTTGCACTAACGCTGTTGCTTATGCCTTATGGTGTTCCACCAGTCGAGAAAACAAAGTCAAGAAACTTAGGCCAAAAGGCCTGTCCCTACGTTTTGTTCTTGGTCTTTTGTCTACGGTGTTCCCAAAGTCAAGAAAAATAAAGTCAAGATCCTTGGACCAAAAGGCTTATCCCTATGTTTGTCCTCTGGTATTTTGTCTACGGTGTTACCACAGTCGAGAAAACAAAGACAAGATCCCTAGGCCAAAAGGCTTGTTCCTATGTTTGGTCCAAGTCTTTTATCAACGGTGCTCCCACAGTCGAGAAAACAAAGTTGAAACAAAAACCTTTTGTCAAAAGATGTGTCTCTCTGTTGGTCCAATGGTGTGGTGTATATTGTCCCCGCGGTCAGCGTTCCCGCATAGCCCTATCAGCCGGAGGGACGTTAAAAAAACAACAATGGTTTGTTTGTTTGTTTGTTTGTTTGCTTAACGCCCAGCCGACCACGAAGGGCCATATCAGGGCAGTGCTGCATTGACATATAACGTGCGCCACACACAAGACAGAAGTCGCAGCACAGGCTTCATGTCTCACCCAGTCACATTATTCTGACACCGGACCAACCAGTCCTAGTACTAACCCCATAATGCCAGACGCCAGGCGAAGTAGCCACTAGATTGCCAATTTTAAAGTCTTAGGTATGACCCGGCCTGGGTTCGAACCCACGACCTCCCGATCACGGGGCGGACGCCTTACCACTAGGCCAACCGTGCCGGTGAAAACAATGGTAAGAAAGATAGATCATCAGAGGATTTGTTAATAGAATACAAGGACGTTTGGTCTCAAAAACGATATAATAAAAACAGTATCAAACTATATATTGTGTACATTGTTCTCCAAGTTAGGAAATAATGAAAGAGAGTTTGTCATAGACGCGAGCTTTTGTCTTTGTTCTTCCCACGATGGGGTAAATGGTGCCAGAATGTCTGTCTATACGGACCATTAGTTATGTCTCAAGTGGATCATCTACAAGCAAGATGATCCACTCCTGGTTATGTAAAATATAATGCAAGCGAACGCGTGTATATATGCTGTCTCAAAGTTGGGAAGACAGTCTCAAAAGGTTTAGTCTACGATTCTTTTGGAGTTGACCTTTGTAACACTGTTGAAGTATATATATATATGTCTTCAAATTCAGTCACGTGGGACAAATAAGCCAATCAGAGCTTAAGATTGGCAAATATGTTAATGTGCGTATCTCCAGATTGAGTCAGGTGATTCAAAGAAACCCATGAAAACTTACGAGTTCACCAGAAGGCCCCTGTTCTCCGCGTTTTCCAGGGAAGCCGTTGAATCCTCTGTGTCCCTTCCCACCTGGCATGCCAGGCATTCCGGGGGATCCGGGGGGTCCCTGTCACCATAACAAACAACAACAAAATGAATCATGTGTCAAGGCAAGGCACGGATTATTGTATATTGCATCTCTTTTGGAATGTGCCACGTCACCGTTTACGTGTTTGATAAAATGAAGCATTTTTTTCATTAAATGATTTTTAACAGATTGAGATGAAAACATTTCTGCGAATAGTTAGATTCCAATATTGAAATAAGATCCTTTCTGACAAAATGTTGAGATTAGACCATTTCTGTGAGTATGGAGATGAAATCATTTCTGCCAAAACAATTGAAATAAGATAAAGATATCTTACCTTCGGCCCAGGAGAACCCATTGAACCGGGCTCACCATTGCGTCCAGAATCACCCTGAAAGTCAAAAAGAATACATTTGTATAAAGTGCTAATTCAGACCAACATCATCAAAAACTCTCTCTCTCTCGTTTAGTGCACAATGTCGGACTATTTTAACTGTGTGCAACATATCCAAACGAAGAAAAACAGACTACTATTTTTATATACATTTTTTTTGTAACATGTTGTTCAACATCCGTTGTTCATTCCTTTGACGTTCCGTGCTGCTTTTGCTTGTTGTTTTTCTTTGTGTTTGTTAGTGTGTTAATCCTGAAGAAGCTTACATAAGCGAACATTTGATTTAGTATTGTATGTGCTGTCCTTGTATTGGTGACTACATAATTCTTTTCTTTTTTTTAAAATATGAAATAACGATATCTATTATATTGGGTTTGCACTGTCACAAATATAGAAACAATATAGTCACCTCAATTCCAGAAGGACCGGAAGGGCCGGGCTCTCCGCGTGGTCCCGGTGATCCCTGGTCAAATAATGATAATAATAATAATCATCAACAATTCACATACATAAGCAACGCCATTGTAGCGATGACGGTGTTTGCTGCTGGGTTTTGAGAAACAGGCACTTTGAATTGATTCTCCGCTTTAAATGCGATGTTTGGCATATTTAGACTAAAAAACACGTTTAGCTTTTCTTTATATCTTTGTCTCTTTTGTTCCTACTAAGCACACACCGTGACACTCTCTCTCACTCTCTCTCTCTCTCTCTCTCTCTCGCTCAGTCTCACTCTCTCTCAGTCTCCGCCTCTCTCTCTCTCTCTTTCCCTCTCTCTCTCGCACACACTCTCTCTCTCACACACTCACACTGTTTCACACACACGCTCTCTCTCATCCTCTCGCTTTCCCTCTCTCTATCTCTCTCTCTCTCTCTTAGTCTCTCTCTCTCTCGCTTCCCCCCCTCTCTCTCTCTCTCTCTCTCTCTTAGTCTCTCTCTCTCTCTCGCTTTCCCCCTCTCTCTCTCTCTCTCTCGCTTTCCCCCCTCTCTCTCTCTCTCTCTCTCGCTTTCCCCCCCTCTCTCTCTCTCTCTCTCTCTCTCTCTCTCTCTCTCTCTCTCTCTCAGTCTTAACCTCTCTCTCAGTCCACCCACCCTGTCTCTGTCATTATACTTACAGGGGGGCCTGGATCTCCGGGTTGACCTCGGGGACCCTCCATACCTTGGGGTCCCTGGGAACACACAGGACATGTTTTTCAATACAACCACAAAGAAGAGTCATTCTCAAAAAATAAGCATTGAAATGATTTCGTTTTTTGTCACGAAAGGTACTTTTTTTGTAATTGAAATTATTACTACAAACATTAAAAAATAAATCCGAATACACAACAAGAACCAGCTAGTGTCTTGGTATTTTGTCATCAAATGGTGTTCCACAGTTGATAGCTGACTTCTTCAGTTTGGCATGGAAACTGAAGGAATGACGACACGTTTATTGTCATGATGGATATTTTAGACACATTGAACGATAGTATTTTGTTGTTTTCTCATGTGTATTCCTCTGCAAATTATAATTGCTTAAATCTTTTTTTTCTTCTTGTTATACTTATTTTAACATGATTTCGAAAGACTGGTTATGTTATAATATCTTCCTCCGTTGTTACTTGTCGTTTAGCTACTGAAAACAATGACATAACGTCATTCCCCGTGACGTCATACTTACAGGAGCACCAGGGGGGCCAGCACTACCGCGGGGTCCCATAGGTCCCTGAAAACAACACATCAATATGTGAATAAATGTTTACACCACGAAGTCGAGGAGTCAGATTTTGCAGGCAGACAAATAACACACACAAAAACACACGAAAAAAACGAAACCAAGAATCTCCCTCATGATATTTTACTAAGGGGAGTTCTGCATTGTCAATGGACATTTTGAGCCCTCAGGGATAGGTCACTATCTGCCATCCAAAGGTAAGTCAACACCTACTTGATG
>NC_090258.1:19402098-19432098 GCF_037325665.1 Littorina saxatilis
AAAAAGTAGTCAAATATTTACCCATACACATATTGTCTCATCTGATGATTTTTGGCTCACGTAAGTGTAGCCTATGCGATGCTAACTTTTGTCTGTCTGTGCGTGCGTGCGTGCGTATGTATGAATGTATGTATGTATGTATGTATGTATGTATGTATGTATGTATGTATGTATGTATGTATGTATGTATGTATGTATGTCTGTGGTAAAACTTTAACATTTGACTGAACACCGAAATACTAATTTTACTTGGTTATTATTCAAGCAACAGCTTCAAAGCATTGAAGCAATGATCAACATTTCGTCAGCATGTGTATCCAAAGAAAACGGGTGGTGGGGGGTTTTGGGGAGGTAAAAACAGCTGACTGGTTTGTTTGTGTGGTATGTAGACCAGGTCAGGGGTCAAGGTTAGGTCAGATCGCGTGAAGGATTGTGGTATAGATACAGTTATCACCGAGCTGCAGTTCGCCGATTCGGAGAAGACGACTCATGATTTCACATTGTTCGGTTTCGTAGCTCCAGAAAAATAGATAAAGAAGATACCAAAGGAGATTTCCTACAGGTTAATCTGCACAGCGTGTTTCCAGTGTCTGCGCGAGGAAGCGCTGTCGAAAGCGCAGTGTCGATCTGGCCATCTGGCAGTCGTGCCACAGACAGACAGATCTAGATCTAGTGTCTCGCACTCTTGGACCGTATCACTTATGCTGACTGTGTGAGTGTATGTGTGGGAGTGATTGAGTTTGTGTTACTGTTTGTCGATTTCTTACGTGAGCCTTGAAGGCTTCGCCTCTTGTTTGTTTAATGAATCAGTTGAGTAAATTACCTGTGACGATGATGCTGGAGGGGAGAAAGGGGGGGAGGGGGTTAGATGGGTAACCAAGGTCAAAGGGTAGCTACGGAAGGGTGGAGACAGATTGAGGGCATGGTTTCCTGCTGCGACTAATTTACTTCAAAGTGTTGCCAAAGTGTTGACAAAGTCATTCTTCCAACACACACGAAACACTATTTCAGAATAACCACAGGGAACTTGATGAAAAATTAATTAAATAGAACATGTACACCGGAAGAGAATCTATGTTGTCAAGATAACAACATTTTGCCAAAGCTGATGAAGTACGTGTGGTACGTGCTTGTGCGTTTTTTAGCATTCGGAAATTTAATTATCTCTTTAAACACTCTACACTTTCTTGCATTATTTCTTAGCAGCCGTGTGAAAGGTTGTCACATATAACAGTAAACTTAAGGATTATAAACGCTGTAATAATTTGGTACGTTCAGAAGAGCTGCATCAGGCTATTTGCAAACTCATTCAATGTAATACTGTCATATAAAAAAAAATCGATCCTTCTTGTGTTTGATGTTTTGAAACAAAACGTTGGCTTGCCTTTTCTTGCCTCACTTTTATTTATTTTTTTATTTATTTTTTTGTTTTTTTGTTGTAGGAGGAACAAGAACACCAACGAGGAAAAAATAAACGAAATTAAAAAAGAAAGAGAGAATGTATGAAGAACTTGCGATAAGCACACCGCAGACATCCAGTAAGTTTATCGCACGTGCTTATCGCTCTACAAGCACTATCTTCACGCCCGCTGTTCAACCTGAAAGTAGGTCACGGCCTCTGCTGGACTCTCTCACACAACATAACAACCGCACACACTGTGGTGCCTCACGTGCAAGAAGCGTGACAGCCTGTTACAAGACTCAGCAGAGAGGAGAGATGGGAACTGGTGATTGTATCACTTGAGGCGCCAGTAACAACATATCGTACGGGAGACTGTTAGGGGCTCCGCTCACATGTGTAACTTCAGCAGGGCTGGGATAATCTGCAGTGCGTCGTCGGTCCTGCTGAAGTTACATAGGTGAGCGGAGCCCCTTATGGGCAGAATATACCTGCGCAGAGTCAGCAGGACCGACGACGCACTGCAGAATATCCCAGCCCGCTACACATTGCGTGAAAGAAAAACAGGCCAAGTTCTCGTCATAATCCCCAACGCAGCATAAATAATATGCAGTGCGTCTTCTGTGCCGCTGACTCTGCGCAGGTATATTCTGCCCATAAGGGGCTCCGCTCACCTATGTAACTTCAGCAGGACCGACGACGCACTGCAGATTATCCCAGCCCGCTACACGTTGCGTGGAAGAAAAACAGGCGAAGTTTTCGTCATAATCCCCAACGCAGCATAAATATTATGCAGTGCGTCTACTGTGCCGCTGACTCTGCGCAGGTATATTCTGCCCATAAGGGGCTCCGCTCACCTATGTAACTTCAGCAGGACCGACGACGCACTACAGATTATCCCAGCCCGCTACACATTGCATGAAAGGAAAACAGGCCAAGTACTCGTCATAATCCTTATCGCGGCATAAATAATAGGCAGTGCGTCGTCTGTGCCGCTGACTCTGCGCAGGTATATTCTGCCCATAAGGGGCTCCGCTCACCTATGTAACTTCAGCAGGACCGACGACGCACTGCAGATTATCCCAGCCCGCTACACGTTGCGTGGAAGAAAAACAGGCCAAGTACTCGTCATAATCCCCAACGCAGCATAAATAATAGGCAGTGCGTCGTCTGTGCCGCTGAAACTGCGCAGGTATATTCTGCCCATAAGGAAGACTGTTGTGTACCGTATTCTCTGCAGTGTCTGGTCGAACGTTGTCGAGATGACTGCGATGTATGGGGAGTGTTTGTTGTTGGGTGGGGGGGGGGGGGGGGGGGGTGGGAGTTGGCATACTTCTGCAGTTAATGAGTGAGAAATGGGCCCTGGTACCTAGTACCTACGTAGTGACCCTGGTCAGTAATGGTCAGTTGCTGACAACTTTGAATTCTCAGGTGAATTGTCTGTGCTGGTTTAAGAGGATGGAACTATAAACTGCACTAAAAAAGAAGAGTTCAGTGCAAACACAGATATTCTGTTGCTATGCAGCAGAATATTATCTTTGGTGCAAGTGGTTCTGCCCGAATGAGACAAGAACGGAGACTGCTTGAAAGAAAAGGAAAAAGGGAAGAAAGGAAACGAGAACCCAAAGAAAGAAAAAACAGGGACGCCTTCTGACCAGAAAGTTTTCTCACACAAAGAATAGTTTACAGGAAGGGATTTGCTAGCAGAAAATAATGAGAAGAAAACACTTCTTTGCCAGTCATTCACCTCCCCCCCCCCCCAACCCTCACCACTGTTACCAGAGTCACATTACACCAACCTCCCAAACCCCCATCTCACCCAGTGCCCCCCCCCCCCAACCTCTTTATCTATCTCTCTTTTTTTCTTGCCACGTTGCACACATTCGCGCTTTTGCAGGGGCGGGGCGCAGGAAGTCGTTATTAGAATTTCAGGGGTTCACAGCCTGGCTACATAACAGACGCCCGCTGTGTTAAATTCTCGAATTTTGAAACGTCAGCGTCTTTTAGCCAAGAACTGGAGCAAATAATATGACAGCTTTGAAGTTGCAAGTCCGAGAGTGCACGATTCTACTTATTTGCACCAAGTAGACTGCAGCTCCTGGCATATTACACATTGCTTTTGGTCACCCTTGGTTTTGAATTGTTCTTTGGAAACTGGCTTTTTCTCCGTCCAAGAGAATCAGGCTCTTTGAAATATGACGTCAATCAATCAATATGAGGCTTATATCGCGCGTATTCCGTGGGTACAGTTCCAAGCGCAGGGATTTTTTTAAATTTTTTTAAATTTTTATTTTATGCAATTTATATCGCGCACATATTCAAGGCGCAGGGATTTATTTATGCCGTGTGAGATGGAATTTTTTTACACAATATATCACGCATTCACATCGGCCAGCAGATCGCAGCCATTTTGGCGCATATCCTACTTTTCACGGCCTATTATTCCAAGTCACACGGGTATTTTGGTGGACATTTTTATCTATGCCTATACAATTTTGCCAGGACAGACCCTTTTGTCAATCGTGGGATCTTTAACGTGCACACCCCAATGTAGTGTACACGAAAGGACCACGGTTTTTCGTCTCATCCGAAAGACTAGCACTTGAACCCACCACCTAGGTTAGGAAAGGGGGGAGAAAATTGCTAACGCCCTGACCCAGGGTCGAACTCGCAACCTCTCGCTTCCGAGCGCAAGTGCGTTACCACTCGGCCACCCAGTCCACGTATTACTCCTGCTTTAGAGAACACATTTAAAATGATCTTTTGTCAAGTTCTTACTTCGGAGAACCTAGTTCTTTGAACCATGGCATCTTGTTCTTGCATGGACACAATCATTAGCAGGACTACACTTCAATATACTTGGTCACGTGATATAAGCATTTGCTTGAGTGCGTGTCCTAGCTGTATATTTTTAACTGTTCATGCGAAGAAATTCTGAATAAAATTCTGTTTAAACCAATATACTTGCTTACTTGCTGAACTTTGTTTGACATAATTTGTTTAATCAGAAGTGAGTCGGTTACTGACGTGGTAGGGCACTCTGGACAATTACGTCCAAACACGAGTAAAAGGACATCATTATCGACAAACAGTTAAAACAGAACAATGGTAAACAATTAGGGCAAACAAGAATGGGTTCAGATGGGGGGGGGGGGGGGGGAGGGTGGTGGGGGTGGTGGAGAAGAGATAAGGAGGGGGGGGGGGGGGGTGTGACTATTCTTTAAAACACCAAGTTTATGACTGGCTTGTTGAGGACATTTAGGGAGAACATAAAAGATATGTTGTGTAAGCAGCCTTTTTCAACAGCGTGTTATTCGGGCTTAGAAATATGTGCGCAAAGCAGAGAAGCAAACTGGAATCGATACATGAATGCAAAACGGAAACGCTAAAGCTAAGACAGGCTAAATAGATAGGCGAAGGCAATACACAGGGACTGTGAAAGGTAGGTGGACCCTCCTTGAAATTGGTGTGCTTGGTTTAAACATAAGTTTATTTTAACAAAGGTTACAATCATGACATGTATACACAGTTCACAGGAACAGCAACAAGCTAGAAGCTTAAGTGTTAGTGACTGTTGTATCTTGTAAATATAATATCAAAGCAACAACTTCAGATGCAGCATTACAAAAAAAACCCAGACAGAAACATAAACCCTAATCAGTTCGACATTTCGCTGTTGCTGCTCAAGTTTTCCAAAACGTGTAGTAAGGGGGGCAACCGCGAAAGAGTGCTGTGTGCAAAAACCTGGAGCGGAACGGAACGGGAAGGCAAAGGCAAAAAACGGAGACGGCTGTTGCCAAAGAGTCTCGTAGCGTAGGCACTGGTATTTGGAGAGTTCCGTCAGAGACTATAGAGTATACAGTCTCTGTATACTCTAGTCTCTGGTTCCGTTTACCAAACCGCCCCTACTTTTTTTTTTATCTATAACAAATTATGAGCGACGAAGACCTACTATTTCACTTACACTTCGTGTCATGGCTTGTGTAGTTATCACGGGCGCCATTGCACTGCGTAATGTTTTTGTTTATTTAAAATGTCAAACCCCAACGTCTACGGTTTCCAGGGCCGGACTACCGGGGGGGTTATGGGGGTTGCGCAACCCCCCCCCTAGCCTAAACATGTACCTTACTTATTTAATTTTTTTTTTATTATTGCTTATTTTATGCCGTTTCATGCAAGGAGCGACCATTTTCCTATCTCAGAATATGACCTACCCATCAGCTTCAGGGGGCTTCGCCCCCTGACCCCCACAACGAGGGGGGGGGGGGGGGTTCTAGGGTTTCCGGACCCCCCCCCCAGCCAAAAAATAAAAATATTGAATGAGGTATGCATTTCTTTATTTTACATTGAGTTTCAATTTTTGGGGTATTAATCAGTGACAAAATCTGCTGCCTGAAACTGGTAATGATCATCCTCAGAATGCACCAGATTGCACCATTTTGCATCCTTTTTTTCAAAATTTTCCGGGGGGCATGCCCCCGGACCCCCCTAGCAAGCTAGGCGCTTTGCGCCGTCGGCTCGGCGCTTTGAGCCTTCACACCCATATCTTCACAATATACTTTTGGAAAAAAAACCCTCATAAAATGAACTGATCCGCACCTGCCGCCAGGGGGGACATCCCCCTGGGCCACCACTTGCAACCCCCCCCCCCCCTCTTCGCCTAGTCCGGCCCTGGTTTCACTATACCCCCTCCTCAAACACTCCACCCCCCTCCCCCCCCCTCCCCTCTTCCCGACGCAAAATCACTTGTCGATTTGAGCGAACCGTTTTTTTCTTCTCAAAATGCTAGTCTGATACCCAAAGCACGCAACACTGTCTATAAAGATGGTCTAAGGATGTGGAGGTTGGGGGAAAGGGGGGGGGAGGGGGGGGTAGGGGTGAGGGTAGTGGTGATGGTAATGTCCTTTCGAACAATGCATTTGCCTTAGATATTGCACATGTTTATTTTACTGAATTAGTGTACAAAGCGTACGGCGATTTCCTTCTACGGCTTACAATTTCAGAAAGCACTTCCAAAAGAAACCGTTCGTCATGGTACTTCAGCTTTCAAAACTGCAGAACAAAGAAAAGCAAAATTCGGTGCAGAAAGTTTAACTTGACACAGACGGGGGGAACACAGCAGCCAACCGACAACCAGGACAAGGCTTGCCTCGAAGACGATGAACCATGCAAAATGTAGAAGTCTGTGAAGCTTTGCTTTCACACCCAATCTACATTCTTTCGGCCCAGCACCGGCAGGGTCTACCTTCTCCTTCCCACGAAAGCCTGGCTGATACTACTTACTATTCAGGTCACGTCTTGTTTCCTACCATATCGCACCTTTTTTCTCGACATAATGTTGTGCTGGTTTTTCTGCCTGCTGAGTGTATTGGGGGGGTAAACTGGTAATGTAATCACATACATGGTACACGGAGCGAGAACACGTTTGCCCCCAACCCTGTTTTGTTGAGTCTGCGAGTTACAACATTACAACGCAGGAGCGGGTAGGGGTAGGGGTACAGGGCCGGACCAAGTTCGTTTGAGGGGGGGGGGGGGGGGGGTTCCAACTGAAGGCAGGGGTCCAAAGTCCACATTTTTTTTCTCTGAGAGGTACATTGGATGGCCAGGGGGGGGGGGGGGAACCCCTGGAACCCCCCCCCCCCCCCCCTCAGATCCGGCCCTGGGGTAAGAGGTGGCGGTTGCGTGGGGATTTAAGAATAGGGATGAGGGTATGTCTGCGAGTGTATTTGCATGGGTGAAACCAATTTGTATTCCATAATTGTTTGTTTGTTTGTTTGTTTGCTTAACGCCCAGCCGACCACGACGGGCCATATCAGGGCGGTGCTGCTTTGACATATAACGTGTGCCACACACAAGACAGAAGTCGCAGCACAGGCTTCATGTCTCACCCAGTCACATTATTCTGACACCGGACCAACCAGTCCTAGCACTAACCCCATAATGCCAGACGCCAGGCGGAGCAGCCACTAGATTGCCAATTTTAAAGTCTTAGGTATGACCCGGCCGGGGTTCGAACCCGGCACGACCTCCCGATCACGGGGCGGACGCCTTACCACTAGGCCAACCGTGCCGGTTTCCATAATTGTAAACCATGTGGTTGTTTTATGTGATGTCCATGTATATATATTTACATATATTGTAAAATATCAGAAAAATGATTAAAAAAAAACACGAACATAAAAGAAAGGATGGGGATGAGGGATGGATGGGGTACTTGCATGGGAATGATTTGAACATGAGGAGAAGAATGTACGAGGAAGGCAAACGCTGAGAAGGAAGGACTGAAGTAAGGAAGAAGGTATGACGGCTTACTAGTGCCAAAACCTCATAATTGAAATTATCAAGGGAAAATTAGTAATTTTCCCTTGATAATTACCATTTTCAGGTGTTTATTACTAATTTTCCCGGGAAAATTACTAATTTTCCCGGGACGGGGATGTAGCTCAGTCGGTAGCGCGCTGGATTTGTATCCAGTTGGCCGCTGTCAGCGTGAGTTCGTCCCCACGTTCGGCGAGAGATTTATTTCTCAGAGTCAACTTTGTGTGCAGACTCTCCTCGGTGTCCGAACACCCCCGTGTGTACACGCAAGCACAAGACCAAGTGCGCACGAAAAAGATCCTGTAATCCATGTCAGAGTTCGGTGGGTTATAGAAACACGAAAATACCCAGCATGCTTCCTCCGAAAGCGGCGTATGGCTGCCTAAATGGCGGGGTAAAAACGGTCATACACGTAAAAGCCGTGGGAGTTTCAGCCCATGAACGAACAAACAAACACTTACTAACTTTCACCTGTTAATTACTGATTTTTAGTTTTGGCTCACTTTCTGACGGATTGCTAGTGCCAAAGCTAAAAATTAGTAATGTTCCCGTGAAAATGAGTAACTAACAGGAGAAAACAGTAACTGACAGCGTTAATTAGTAATTATCACGTGATAATGGGTAACCCCAGGTTTTGGCACTAGTAAGCCGTCATAGGGCTTACTAGTGCCAAAACCTCTTAATTGTAATTATCAAGGGAAAATTACTAATTTTCACGTGTTAATTACTAATTTTCCCGGGAAAATTACTAACTTTCACCTGTTAAATACTAATTTTTAGTTTTGGCTCACTTCCTGACGGATTGCTAGTGCCAAAACTAAAATTTAGTCATTTTCCCGTGAAAATTACTAATTATCCCGTGAAAATGAGTAACTAACGAGTGAAAATAGTAACTGACAGCGTTAATTAGTAATTATCACGTGATAATGGGTAACCCCAGGTTTTGGCACTAGTAAGCCGTCATAAGAAGGAAGAAATGGGAACCAGACGGAGAATAAGTGCTATTCCACCCTGTGTCTGATGTGGCTGAAAACACCTCAGCGCGGAGGGGTTTTGCAGCCATCGCAGTGAAGATAAAGAGGGACAATTAGTCTCGGCTCGCGCGGCAGCAAGCAGGATGTCTCTAGACTGATTCAATGCTTTCGTCAAAGTTCTTTCCCACGCGTCTGAACTGAAAGATATGGCGTGGTTCATAACTTCAAATGATTTTTGTCCAGGAGGCACTGAGAGAGAGAGAGAGAGAGAGAGAGAGAGAGAGAGACAGACAGGCAGACAGACAGACAGAGACAGACAAACATAAAGAGAGAGATAGAGACTGAGAGAGAGAGAGAGAGAGAGAGAGAGAGAGAGAGACAGACAGACAGACAGAGACAGACAGACATAAATAGACACAGACAGACAGACGAATAGAGGGAAAAGGCAACAGAAGGTCCTTCAATAATTATGAAAAGTAGCTTTCTTATCAAAATGAGAGAGAGAGACACAAACACACACACACAGACACAGAGAGAGGTAGACAGACGGGTGGATAGACAGACAGACAAACAGACAGACAGACAGACAGACAGAGACAGACAGACAAAAAGAGAGACAGAGACAGACAGACAGAAAGAGAGAGATATGAGACTGAGAGAGAGAGAGAGAGAGAGAGAGAGAGAGAGAGAGAGAGAGAGAGAGAGAGAGAGATAGACACTAAGACAGAGAGAGGGAGACAGTCATACAGGCAGAGACAGAGAATAGGAGACAGAGAGGGAGAAAGAGAGAGAAAAAACAGAATGGGAGACAGAGGTCTACAGCGCAGAACACTGGACTTCGAAAAGCGAGAACGAAAGCGCGTTGATGGGTAAAACTAAAGACGACACTAAAGGGTTGCGGAAAATCAGGGGCAGCTCAGAATGAAACGTGAAGTCTTAGACTGTATGGGTTTCATGTGTGCTCTGGAATTTCAGTATGCTGGGTGCCAGACGCAGAGAAAATGTCACTCAAGTAACCACAAGTGTCGAAGCGGTTCCATTCTTCTCCGTGATTTACGTAACATTCCAGACACGATACAGAATGTTCTATGAAGACTGCACGGAACCTTAGGTCAATAGGGTTCAGGGATGGCCAAATCTCAAATTTTGTACTGGCCAGCCGGGCGAGTAACTTCAAGAAAGTCACTAGCCCGCCAGAAATTGTGCTGGCCCGGTACACACCACAGTTGCTGCATTCGAAGTGTTTATAACGCTTTGCGGAAACTAGATAGTACAACCAGAAGTGTTGCCGGCAGTTGACCAGAATTTTCACTGGCCAGCCGGGCGAATTGCCAGGCAATTTCTACTAGCCCGGCGGATTTTTGCTCGCCCCTGGCGATCGGGCGGCCGATTTAGCCATCCCTGTAAACAAGCTTTGTTTTGCGGTCTCCAAGCAGACACTTATGAGCAGTACATTTTGCCTGTTTGTATGCAAACTAAAACATGACGAAACATTAGGACGTACAAACTGAATGGGTTTGCGGTCAGCATCAACAGCACAATGTCATATAAACATATATTGCTATTTCATATGTTACGTGGATTTCCATTGGTCAATTGGGCAAAACTGAGCTCAGTGCAAAAGTGATATCGACGACATTTCCGTCGATATCAGTTTTGATATCGACGACCTCTTTATTGCTTCCCCACTTCAAAAACAAAAACACCTAAATTTAAAAACAAACAAATATATATGAAAATGTAATGATCCCAGAATTTAGTTGAGCAAGTGACTAAAGACTTTTTGAAAGAAAAGACATTTGAAAATACTGAAAAGTACAAGAAAATAGTGAACAAAAAGAAATAATAATCAGAGGGAGGGATATGGAACAGCCAAAACTGAGACAAATACGTTTGTAATTTCTTTACAGTAAATACAACGTGTCCAGAGAATTAGCAATATATCTAACATCTAACATTGACTGACTGTGTGATGATATCTTCTGCTATTGGTCTGTTTCGACAGTGATATCAAAATCTCGACCTCCGGTCTCTATTTTGATATCACTGTCTCAACAGACCATAGCAGAAGATATCATCACACAGTCCGTCAATATTGGGTAGTATTAGTTTTAAAATGATTTGTTTTAATTGCGGTCTCCAAGCAGACACTTATGAGCAGTACATTTTGCCTGTTTGTATGCAAAACTAAAACATGACTAAACATTAGGACGTGGCGGTCAGCATCAAGAGCATAATGTCATGTAAACATTTATTAGTTTTAAAATGCTTTGTTTTAATTGCTGTCTCCAAGCAGACCCTTATGAGCAGTACATTTTGCCTGTTTGTATGCAAACTATGACAGATAATTTGACACATGCTTTCGGTCCGGCAATGGAACGAACAATGCGGAAACAAACACTACTGTAAATGATGGTTTGGGTAAGTCGGAAATGGTTTCCAGAAACTGGGAAAGAAAGAAAGAGAGTTGTGTCGTGTTGTGTGTATAGGTGTGGGTGTCGTCGGCTGGGTAAGGATGAGTGTGTGTGATGGTTTGTAGTTGGTCGTTTACGAACAGATGCTTCAAAATGACAGTTCCCATCTTTTAACAAACGTATATATATATATATATATATATATATATATATACGACTTGTGTCTGTGTATCTGTGTGTCTGTGTGTCTATCTGTGTCTTCGCGATGCACGGCCAAAGTTCTCGATGGATCTGCTTCAAATTTGGTGGGCTTATTCACAGAGACCCCGGACACAACCTGGTCGATGAGATATTTCAACACGTGCTCTCAGCGCGCAGCGCTGAACCGATTTTGGTTCCACCTCAGCTACCCGGGCCCCCATACCGACACACCAAAGCCGCTACACCACATCACAACGCCAAAGTTCTCGGTGGATCTTTTTCAAACTGATTTGGACACCGTATTCAGCTACACCCCGGACACAATATCATCGATGAGATATTTCAACACGTGCTCTCAGCGCGCAGCGCTGAACCGATTTTGGTTTTTGTGTTCATTTCACCATTATAAGTAACTCTTCCTTATCTTCTCCAGGTTTTCAGCGTTTACCTCCCTTCCTTCGTATGGTGCACTATAGTATGAGTGGGGCATCTTCGGATATTCCCGGCGTTCTGTTACTATTTTTAGAAGGTCACCGCAGTGTCCAGAACGTAAATTGGACCCGTAAATTATCCTCACTGTAAAAGTACAAAGGTCGAATCAATTTATAGCCACGCGAAAAATACACTGTCATCTATCTCTCTATATATACGGCTTCTCTGTGTTTGTGTGTGTGTGTGTGTGTGTCTCTCTCTCTCTATGTGGGCAACACCTGGGGATTGTTCAGTTCTGTTTGTGATGTGGTCTGGCGGCTTTTGTGTATTTGTATGTACTGGCCTTCCTTCGAGAAGCCATAACAGATCAAAAGGGGTTAGAGATAAGCTCTAAATTGCTCAATCCTGTTTGAGTGGAGTTCGCCTCTAAAGGGGATTAACACGGTTACATTCGTCGACAAGGATGGGACTCGATATGGTCAGGAATGGCATTATGGCCACTGAATCATTTTCGTGCTTGTTCCCATTCCACGAATCTGGGAGGGACCTAAGTACTTCTTCCCGGCGAAGCCGGCTACCCGGCGAAGCGGGTATTCATTCTAGTATATATATATATATATCCCATGACCTCCCTTCTTTGTCTCTGTTACTTCAGTATGGGTATATATGTTGTATTTTTATAGCTCAATAAATACATCATGGACTCCAAAAAATATATGATAGTGCAGATTCCGATTTGGGCAAAGGACTACTTTCCTCCCGACCACACATTTGTATGAAGTTCTAAAATCGTATTGCACGGCTCAGAAAACCATATCAGTTGCACGCAAAAATGAATCTCAGAACTGATCTGATGTATGAGATGCAATAAGCAAAAGTTTCTTTCATTATGAAAACAATGCAGGTCGAAAAAAACGAACATTCAACTTACAAGATAACCAGATGCTAGCGAACCAAAACAAAAACACGAGTACCCTCCCCTTGCATCGTTAGCAGACGACTTTTGAGAATCTGTCGGTAGTGTGTTTTGCCGGTGTGCGCCTTCAGCTATCAAACATCGGCTGTTTCACGTGTTTTGCGAGCAAGTCTACTCTTTTGCCTGGCTCTGCAGTAAGTCCACATATTTTTCCGTAATCCAGTCATATTCCTTCAAAATGCAATCAATCGGCGGTGACAGACGTGTCGGTCGCGTTTTCCTCTCACTCATACCAGTTTAAGTTCATCCATGCAAACACACTCGCAAAACAGTTTATCACGTAGATACATTTCAAATAGGGAGCAAATGGTTAAATCTAAACCTACATATTTGTTCCCTAAGATTTGCTTCTCTGTCAATAAGCCTAATTACACACGTTCGAGAAAAACAACGTGGAATCAATTCTGAATCGAGTAAGCCAAATGGGTCCCAAACCCGTTTCGCCCGTTCTGCCGACCTGAAACGCAAAACAAAAGAATTGTGCGCTTCAACTAAATTAATTTCTATTCGACTTCATTACTTTCTTGCAACTTATGAACCTTTACTTAAAGCTTTTAAATGGTCTGAAAGTAGTGTTACCGCGTACTTATCGATGCACTCATTCGTTTTATTTTTTCAGCGACGGTCACTTAGTTTAAGGTTGCAAAAGGGCTAAGTCTCGCTGGCAACAGTTTTACCCTGCACAGATCGCAACAGTGCCGCTAGTAGTCTACACTTTGTGTTTGATGGTAGAATGGGATATACAGATTACAACACTCGTGGTTTTTTATATGGCTTGTATTTCAGTCAAGACCCAGCGGGAATATCAATCGAGAGACACTCGCCAGAGGCTCGTGTCTCCCGATGATATTCATCCGCTGGGTCTTGACTGAAATACAAGCCATATAAAAAACCACTCGTGTTGTAACCTATACATATATATATATATATGCATATCCTTCGAATCAAAGGTGCAGTTCTTTTAAAAATCCCTTTCTAATTTATTCTATTCCTGTAAGGTCTCATCTAAGATCCCGAGTACTTTTCGACGAGTGTCCCATCACTAGCGAATACACAACATCACCCTACAAACAGTCTTAGTAACAATATAGTCAATCTAAATAACACAGTGACTGTGGTGAGATGAACACAGTTGAAAAACAAAGCAATTCTGTACTGTTAATTAATGTTATTAATATATTATTGATTCCACTTGTGATCCTTAGCGTACAATTATTCCACTTCCACACAGCGTGTCCTGCCTCCTAACTATTGTGTTCTCTGGTCTAAGGCTGGCAAAAACATAAAGAAGCATTAAAAAGACTCACGACTAAACATTAAGACGGACAACCAAAAAACGGGTTGGCCATTATCATCAACAACGCTATGTCATGTAAACATTCATTAGTTTTGAAAAAAACCAAACATGGCAAGAAATCTGCGGAAACGTCATGTGTTTATCTGACTGCATGAGGTCATACTTTGTTGCTGGATGACATAATCGCTCCTGAGGGGTATAATGTATAAGTATCCGACCGGAAGGAGTTAATTGCATGTTTCCTGCATCAACACATGTCTCGTCACACCCAGTCTATAAGTTTCCCCCCTATGACGTAATCCTAACCCCTATTACACATGCGTTCGACAATTCGCGTCACCTGTGTACACAATGACGGCATGAAGCAGCATGCAAACGGTGTTGGTTTTGGCTCGGTGCTACATCGGTATGCCAGGTGTCACCTGGAATTCTCACTGGCCTCGAGCCAGTACCGTTTGCCAAGAACAAGGAGATGAGATGACGAGAAAGTGATAGTGATAGAACTTGGCCTGACATGATCCACGAGCGAGTGTTGTCTTAACGGCCAAAATATGTCTGGATTGATCAATTGTTGATTGCGTGTACATCGCATATCTTTGCTCCGTGTAAATGCTTTATTTTGACTGTCTTCGGTTATGAAATTTCTATTTATTTTTTAGTTTTACAAAGATTTGAAAACAAGTCTGCACTGATTTTTTTGTTCTGTTTTTGTTTTTGTTTTGTTTAGTGTTTGAACCAATGAACATTTATTATAAAACTTCGCAGTGTGTGCTGTTTCCTATCGCATGTAGCATCGACGTCATCATCAACAACAACAACAACAACAACAACAACAACAACAACAACAACAACAACAACAACAATGATCACAGCCTCAACAAAGCATTATTTACGCTACTGAGCAACTTCAGCTTCCAGAGCGCCCGTCTCACCTCACGCTATCACAAGTCAAAGGGAAACAACTCACACCCTCAAACACGTAGTTGCAGACGACATTCGATATCGACTCGATATCGACTCTAAATGTTCCAGTGTATAGAATTGGGGAAAGAAACTATTGCCAACATGTACTTCCTAATGTGAATTCAACTAATTAACAAGTGGATAAATATCAACTGTGTTGCTACGATGAAATACTGAAGCACTTCATACACATAGAACGGTTTTCTGCAGCGTTATCATTTTCATAGACCAGAGACTGCTGACGTGGCATAATATTCTCTAGAGTTTCTCTGCCTCAGCGTATCGCGTCTGAAACCTCAAACAGCACGAAAATAAAAAAAATAAAAAAAATATAAAATAGAATTTGGGGGGCTAGGTAGGGGGCGTTTCCTTCTTGGTTTATTTGGGGTTGGCGTTACTACATCTCGTCTGACATTATGGCTTCTACCACGTCTTAGGAAACTTGCAAAATACAGTCATGGATGCAGACCTTGACTGAACATTTTCAGGGTCACGACCTGCTAATGTCGTTACCAGTCTTGCATATATCTGGCAAGAAATACGGGCGTGACCTTTACGAATTGTGTGAAACTACGAACGTGTAACTCATTGAAGGTGCATCTGAAGGTGCATCTGCTTGTGACAGAAACTTGTCGCATACTCCGGTTCAAAATGTTCCGGAGCAGGGTCTAGATGCGCAATAGTTAAGGCCAAAAAAAAAAATAGTCTGTTTACGGTAACCCGACCGACCCTATTTTTTTCGCGCGACCCTAGACTTTTTTTTTGGCATTTGGGGGAAAAAAAATAAAAAATCTTTTGTTGACCCTATTTTTTGGGCCTATGTTACCGTAAACAGACCTTTTTTTTTGGCCTAAGTAGGCACCGTGCTTGCTGCTCAGCTAAGTTTGCTTGTATTGATTGCGTAATCAGTACGCGCAACAGATTCTGTCGGTACTCAGAACTGTTAGATAACGGTGCAGTCAAAATCTAAAGAGGCGTTGGAGGTATGCGTGTGAGAATGGGGGTGGGGTGTGGGGTTTGGGGGTTGGTTCGGGGATAGGGGGGAGGGAGGGCTGGTAGGGTGGAGATGATGTACGGAAGTAGTGTGAAGTGAGTATGATAAGGTGGATGTTTGAGACCTTGAAAAAGGAAACTCCATCGAGTAAATAAAAAGGTAATTACTAACACGGTCACGGTCATTATTCATATTAATTTGATCAGTTGAGTCTAATTATCAATTACTTTTGATCTCATGTGTTTACTTTTTGTGACTTTGAATTTGAATTAATTAAATCTTGTTTAAGTCCTTGTTTTTGTTTCTGTTATTATTTTAGTTAGCAGGTCTAGTTGAGCACGTATTAAGTATCATGTACCCACTACTAGTCATTGTGCATTTTAGTTAATGGACTGATGATGTCATTTGTATGGAGTCGACGCACGTGCGAGGATATGTATGTGTGGGAGGGGGGGGGGGGGCGCGGGAGATGGAAGCTTGCTGTATGTTATGTAATGTATATATTGTGTGTGATACGTGGAAATGTGATACTATTTATTTGCATGTATGATACAGGTACAAATGTGATAATTGTAGGCTTATACTAGTGATTACTGTGTGTGATACATGAAATGTGATATGAATGCTGTTTTTATATGTTATACTCTCACTTTCTCCCAAGCGCAAGACAAATTCTTCCATGAAAATTGAAGCCAATAAAATTTGAGTTGAGTTGAGTTGAGAGTTGATCTTCAACAGTGGCGTTGGGAAGAAGGATGAGAAATGTCGAGAGAGAAAGGTTGCATTTCTTTCAACACAAACATGTGTCGAGGCTTGTCGAGGGGATCCCTGGAAGCACAACATTGTGCTACAGTTTAATGTATTAAAATGTTATGTATTCATGCATTCATTTATCTATGTATTAACTCATTCATTTATTTATTTTTATTCATTTATTTTATTTTATTTATATGTATAGGTTACAACACGAGTGGTTTTTTATATGGCTTGTATTTCAGTCAAGACCCAGCGGATGAATATCATCGGGAGACACGAGCCTCTGGCGAGTGGCTCTCGATTGATATTCCCGCTGGGTCTTGACTGAAATACAAGCCATATAAAAAACCACGAGTGTTGTAATCTGTATATCCCATTCTACCATCAAACACAAAGTGTAGACTACTAGCGGCACTTTTGCGATCTGTGGAGTGTGAAACAGTGTTTTCAGCGAGACATGGCCTTTTTGCAACCTTAAACTAAGTGACCGTCGCTGAAAAAATAAAACGAATGAGTGCATCTATAAGTACGCGGTAACACTACTTTCAGACCGTTTAAAAGCGTTAAGTAAAGGTTAATAAGTTGCAAGAAAGTAATGAAGTCGTATAGAAATCCATTTAGTTGAAGCGCACAATTCTTTTGCGTTTCAGGTCGGCGGAACGGGGAAACCGGTTTGGCCCCCATTTGGCTTACTCGACTCGATTCAGAATCGATTCCACGTTGTTTTTTTCGAACGCATTATTATACAATTAGTCTTATTGACAGAGAAGCAAATTTTAGGGAACACATATGTAGATTTAACCATTTGCTCCCTATTTGAAATGTATCTACATGATAAACTGTTTTGCGAGTGTGTTTGCATGAACCTAAACTGGTATTGATGCGATGAAAACAGGACCCAAGTCTGTCACCGCCGCTTGATTGCATTTTGAAAGAATATGACTGGATTACGGAAAAATACACACATGTTAAGTTCTTAGATACCTTCATCGCCAATGTGGACTTACTGCAGAGCCAGGCAAAAGAGTAGACTTGCTCGCAAAACACGTGAAACAGCTGATGATAGCGAAGCCCAACCGTGCCAGGTAAGGACGGTCTGACAGATTCTCAAAAGTCGTCTGCTAACGAAGCAAGGGGAGGGTACTCGTGTTTTTGTTTTGGTTCGCTAGCATCTGGTTATCTTGTAAGTTGAATGTTCGTTTTTTCCCACCTGCGTTGCTTTCATAATGAAAGAAACGTTTGCTTATTGCATCTCATACATCAGATCAGTTCTGAGATTCATTTTTGCGTGCAACTGATATGGTTTTCTGAGCCGTGCAATACGATTTTGGAACTTCATACAAATGTGTCACATTGTTCGGCGCGAGGTCAAAGGTCGGGAGCAAAGTAGTTCTTCGCCCAAATCGGAATCTGCACTATCATATATTTTTTTGAGTCCATGATGTATTTATTGAGCTATAAAAATACAACATATATACCCATACTGAAGTAACAGAGACAAAGAAGGGAGGTCATGGGATATATATATATATATATATATATATATATATATATATATATATATATATATATATATATATATATATATATATATATGTATTCATGCATTCATTTATTAATCTATGTATCGATTTATGTATTTATTTAAATATTTATCTATTTAAGTATATGTAGTTGTTTTATCGTTTTATCTTTTTGTATATGTATTCATTCATTTATTTATTGACAGGTTTTTATTATGCCGAATAGGCGACTCACTTAGATGCTGTCTTTATTTAGTATTTGGCATTTATTTGTTTACTAATTTAGTAATTTATTTATTGTTTATCGTCATGTTATTATACTGTTCATCATCATAGTTTAATTTGTTCAGGTTCCTTTATTCTAATAAACTACTCTCCTTGATTCTTCGCTCTTCTTATATTTCTTCAATTATTGATTTGATTTCTATTATTTTCAAATTTGCACAACAAATAAGAGTCAACATTTTAATTGAGAAAACAGAAGAAAAAACATCCTTTAATAAGAGCCAGAATATGGAGTCCAAATACTCTAAAGTCAGTCCATGGTCGAATGATTCAAGCCAACGCCCTCACCGCAAAGCCATCCGCGACATTACACCAAAAGTCCCACAGGCGACAGACAATTTTGACACTAGACTTGTGAAAATGTTAATCGACAGGTCAAGGACCGTTGCTAGGGGTGATCGAGGGAAGGGGTGGAAGGGGGGGGGGATAGGCTAGATGTGAACACACGAAGCACTGACCCACATACGCAAACCCGCCATGATCGATGATTTACATGCAAATAAAACATTCAACAAATTTAAATAAATAAAAAAATCAGAAATAAAATCGACTCACCCCCTTTTGGCTCATTTTCAACGTCTTCCGTGGGCGCCGCCGAGATGGTGGCCACGTACACAACTATAAGCAGCAAGACGCCATTTTGAAGTCTGCTCATTCCCATCATGTTTTCGCGCTATTCTTTCAGTCGCGCCCCCGCCCCAGACCACTAAACCATCCGTCAGCAGATGGAAGACTTGGTCCGGACCTCGGAGCTGCTGAGCGGACACAAAATGTCCGTCAGTCAATCAGTTCTTGCGACACAACAAAAGGCTGTGTTGGATAACACGGTCAAGCGCTGCTCGAAGCGAGAGGGAGGATTGAACCCTCCTCCGCTGCAACGCTAGGTCCCTACACAGCCGTGGTGGCGGTTTCTGGTGGTGGTGGTATATTTGTGTGTGTTCTCGTGGTAGTGCCGTGGTTCGGCACAGCAGTCCTTACCACCAGAACTGCCAGCAACAACTGGTATAGAGCACCATCCAGTTTTAATCTCAGAACACTCTCTTTTCAGCCAACCAGGGGCCTCGTTACATCGCGAGCCCGGCTGTGATCGCCGCGGAAGCTGTCAGTCAAAGTGGCGACCTGGAAGAGGTTCTGTACTGCTGGAAGCTTGAAAGCCACGGAGGAAACCGCTGTCTGGCACCTGTCTGCTGAGTTTGAGTGACGGCTCTATGCAAATGTGGGACGCTGCAACCAGTTTTTGTGTTGATGCTTGCGTGAAAGTGTTGTGTCTGCGCTGCGGCTGTGGGTACTCGAACGATGCCTCAAGTTGTCAGTTGTTGCGATGTGTAGTATTACCACCAGCTTTTCTTTCACAGAGCTTTTTTTAATGGTTTAATTTTTTGGCTTGTGAGAAAACTGCTTGGAGGTGCAGTAAAGACGAGCATTATGAGTGTTATATTTTTAGGAAAGGCAGTGATATAGATTTAGCAGAAAATCCCAAGAGAACATGTATAAATCATTCATATTGCCAAGTATTGATTACGCAGACGTTGTATGGGATAATTGCACTACCGGATTGGCAGATGAATTAGAAGGTCTTCACTTAGAGGCAATACGAACTATTATTGGAACAGTTCGAGGAACAAGTCACCGAAAATTATATCAAGAATCGGGTTTTACTACACTCTCTGAACGACGCAAACGCCATAAATTAATATTATTTCATAGAATTGTTCATAACAAAGTTCCCCCTTATTTAAGTGCTGAACTCCCACCTCTCGTATCTGCAGAAAACCCGTATCACAGGAGACGCCCATTAGAACGCAAGATTCCATCGTATAAAACAGAATTGTATAAATCATCGTTTTTCCCATCAACAACACACCTATGGAATGCCTTGCCTGATGAAATCAAACTTATCGAATCCATAAGCCAATTTAAAAGATATTTAACTGCTAACGATCCAGTTGTGCCACTGTATTTTTATATTGGAGAACGACAGGTCCAAGTGATTCACAGTAAATTAAGGTTAGGCATGACCGATTTAAACCAGCACCTAGTCGATAGGCATTTGAGTAATAATCCAGCGTGTGCCTGTGGCCACGCATCAGAAGACGTAAAACACTTTCTTTTAGATTGCCCTCAATACGATAGAGACCGAACCAGAACAATAAGTACTCTCCCCACTGATCAAATTACGATATCAACACTCTTATTTGGTGATGCAAGTTTGTCAAAAGAATTAAATGAATCTGTTTTTGATACAGTCCAGGAATATATTATTTCAACTGGCCGACTTGGGGCAAAACGAATTTGAGTGCAGTATGCCCCATTCATTATAGATAATTTAAGTCTAAATTTAATTAAGAAGTTATAGCGATTGTTATTGGTATATGCAATTGTGATGTATACTTATGTACTCTCTCTCTCTCTCTCTCTCTCTCTCTCTCTCTCTCTCTCTCTCTCTCTCTCTCTCTCTCTCTCTCTCTCTCTCTCTCTCTCTCTCTCTCTCTCTCTCTCTCTCTCTCTCTCTCTCTCCCTCTCTCTCTCTCTCTCGCTTACTCTCCCTCTCTCTCCCTCTTCTTTCCGCCTATCTCTCTTTCCCTTTTATATTCTTTGTCCATTCTATTGTCGTGTCCTGTCTCCATTATGCCTTTGCTTTTGTCAAATATGTATATATATTATGTATGTTTGCACATTTTGTTTGTGTCTCGTTTGTTTTGGTTTAAAAAGTACTTGTCGAAGTCTCGTCGCAAGTTATCGTAATCCATAATTATGTTAAATTCTTCCGTTAGGGTCACCACCATAAGCTTAAGCTTGTTGTTGACCCTTAACATGTATCATGTTCAAATACCTACTAATTGTTGAATAAACACTGTTCAAACCAAAGGCAGTGATGCTGCTTTGCTCCACTTTGCGTTTGGCCAGAGCAAAACCACAGACGCTGCTGTGTGGTATATATTCGGCTGCCTCTGCTCTTTTTTTCTCAGTGTCTTTGTTTGTCTGCCTCAAGAAAAGGCAGGTCATGACATTTTGAACAGAGGAAGCTTGTTTCTAGTCGACTGGCCTTTGGAAACATTCAGATTAACTGATGTATTGCGTACAATTGCAAGCATGGAGACGTCATTAGTTTCAGATTGGCATTGCCCTCACATACCGCTCCAGAAACCCGTCAGTCCCGCATTTCTTTGTCTCCATGTCCCTCTCTCTCTCTTTCTGCGAGTGTCTCTGTCTCTCTCTGTCTGCTCTGTCTGCTCTCTCTCTCTCTCTGTGTCTCTGTCTCTCTCTCTCTCTCTCTCTCTGTCTGCTCTCTCTCTCTCTCTCTCTCTCTCTCTCTCTCTCTCTCTCTGTCTCCGGGTCTCTCTCTCATTCTCTTTCTCTGTGCTCTCTCTCTCTCTCTCTTTCTCTCTCTCTGTGTCACGGTCTCTCTGGCTCGATCTCACTGTCTCTGTCTCTGTGTCCCTGTCAATCTTTTTGTCTGTGTGTCTGTCTGCCAGTCTGTCTGTCTCTCTCACTCTACCTCTCCCCCCCCCCCCTCTCTCTCTCTCTCTCTCTCTCTCCCTCTCCCTCTCTTTACCTCTCTCTCTCTCTACCTCTCTCTCTCTCTCCCTCTCTCTACCTCTCTCTCTCACTCTCCCTCTCTCTCTCTCTCACTCTACCTCTCTCTCTCACTCTACCTCTCTCTCTCTCTCACTCTACCTCTCTCTCTCTCTCTCACAAAATACTTTCCGGCCGTGCACCACGAACTTTCGTTGCAAACTTTAAAGTGAAACCAAACCGAAAGTTTAACGTCCCAATTCCAAGGATAGATCTCTTCAAATCAAGCTTAGCCTATTCTGGTAGCGTCCTGTGGAATTCTCTCCCGGAATTTGTGAGAGTCCCAATGAGTCTCAATACTTTCAAAAAACACCTTTCACTGTATTTAATGTTAAATTACGAAAAATCACAGTGATGGAAGACTTCGTTTGATTATATTTTCATTTGTCCAAAGCATCAGTGTTCATTATATCCACACAAAAACACTCAAATTAATAACACATTTACTCATGCATTTGTATTCAGCATTATTTTCACTGCGTTACATATACGATGCTTTATATTTGTGTATAATATGTAATGTGTAAATATTCATATGTTGTTGTTTTTCTCTACCTTTTTTTCTACGTTAATATCCGTGTAAATATGTGATTAGATTAGTCCCCTCTCTGGGCGAGGGCTGGTTGAAAAAAAGCTCGTTGTATTGCTTACGCCACAACCCTCGAAAAATAAAATTTGATTTGATTTGATTTGATTTGATCTGTCTTGTTCCTCCCACCCCCTCCGCCCCAAGCTCTCTCTCAGCCTCTCTGGCTCGATCTCACTGTCTCTGTCTCTGTGTCCCTGTCAATCTTTTTGTCTGTGTGTCTGTCTGCCAGTCTGTCTGTCTCTCTCACTCTACCTCTCCCCCCCTCTCTCTCTCTCTACCTCTCTCTCTCTCTCCCCAGTCTCTCTCTCTCTCCCTCTCTCTCTCCCTCTACCTCTCTCTCTCTCTCTCCCTCTCTCTACCTCTCTCTCTCTCTCTCACTATACTCTCTCTCTCTCACTGACTCTACCTCTCTCTCTCTCACTCTACCTCTCTCTCTCTCACTCTACCTCTCTCTCTCTCTCTCTCTCTCTCTCTTTCTTGTTCCTCCACCCCCCCCCCCCCCTTCCGCCCCAAGCTCTCTCTCAACCTTTCACCTAACCCTGTATAATTCATTGTGGAGGCATTGTTTTATTAGTGTAATCTTTGAAGAACAAAAAGGCTGATGTTGAAGTTTGACTGTATTCCAGACTTCCTCAGTGAAGCATATATATAGTCTGCCTTGCGGGCCGATGCTGATAAACTGAGTACCCCCATTCCGTTAACCCTCCCCAACGCCCCACTTTATCTAGTATCAACTGTGCCCCTATCAGTTGAACAGCCTCAAGCATAACGCACCAGCTGACAGTGCCTTCAAAGTAAAGAGACCGATGTTGTGTGTACTGTTGCCTAGGCAGGTGGCCATACTCAGTTTCGTCGGTAGCGGCAATCAACAAGAGTCAAGTATTGTTGGTGACCGCAATCCAGTGTGTGAGTGTGTGGAAGTGTTTGTACCCAGTCAGTCAGTCAGTCAGGCATTTCCATTTTCTCTGCAACTTTTCTCAAAGCAAGTCGGTGTTCCACCCCTGAAATCAGTCTCTCTTATTTTTCGTATGACTTTGTCAGTCTTTGTCCCTGTTACCATCTCTGTCTCGCTGTCTCTCTGTCCGATTGTCTCTCTGTTCTGTCTCAGTTTTTTTTCTGTCTTAGTGTACGGGCTCCCTCGTTTTCTCGCTCTTTCCGCCCCCTCATCCTTTTTAGTCCGTCGCACCACCTCTGTCTGTCTCGGTGTATCTTTCTTTATATATCTTTTTTTTCTCGCTCTCTCTCTCTCCGTCTTTCTCTCTCTCTCTCTCTCTCTCTCTCTCTCTCTCTCTCTCTCTCTCTCTCTCTCTCTCTCTCTCTCTCTCTCTCTCTCTCTCTCTCTCTCTCTCTCTCTCTCTCTCTCTCTCTAATGTAATTTTTACGTACGCAAATGTTGGACTGGATGGTCTTCTCATTTAAATCGGGTTGCGTGTACATGTATACGCGTGGATTTACACGTGTGCGGGTGTAGTCTATATAAGCGTATATGTGTGAGTGTGTGTGTGTGGGTGTGTGTGTGTTTGTTCGTCTGCAGCCATTGTTGTTTTTGTATAGATATGTATTTAGACATGTTACCCTACTAGTCACGCAAGGGTAACGCCGACTAGTGGTTTATTGGTTTTAAATATGTGTGGTCTGCAGATTGATTGGTTTTATGAGTGTGTGTTAACTGTTGGATCAGTATTTTCCTTTGTGTGTACATACTATACCTTGCTTTTTACCCTTAGTCTCAGATATTTTTGTTTACCTATGGCTTTCGTGTCGGTGTGTTTTTTGCTCGTACTCATAAACTAGTTTGCTATGTTTTTGTTGTTATCAAGGTTTTGTTCATTCGTCCTTTTACCCCTTTTATGAATGATGCAGAAATTGTTGTTTTACCTTGTCTATAAGGCTTTTATTAGCTAATGACAATAAAGTGTCAAAGCGTCAAAGCGTCAAAGCGTCTCTCTCTCTCTTTCTTTCTCTCTATCTGTTTGGCTCTGTCACTGAGTCGGTTTGTCTGTCTATTCTAACGCTCTTTTCACCTGGCCGGTTTGTCTCTGTGTCTCTCTCTGGGTGCTCCTTTTCTCTGTTTGTGTTGAAAAACTGCGACGGTTTTCATGTACACTTGCTCAAGTCGACGCGGAACACTGCAAATCAGCTGAGACTATTATGCTGATGCAGGCACTTGACGCATTTTAAATGTAATTACTGGAACGGAATATCTAGCCTTTCATCCCAGTCTGTATGAGGTGTAGCGTGTGCTTCGTGTCATTCTTTCAGGTCGCGGCCCAGGTTAGTTCGTCAGTCACTGATATAGGGTTGATGATAATTAGTTTTAACGTCCTCTTAGAACCAATTGGCCTATCTTGGGACAGGTAGAGTTGATATGCTTTATGGGGGGACAGGACACTGGACAGACATGCAAACAGAGAACACATATGATCGTGTTATAGATCTGGAAGTCTGTTGTTGCGATATTTCAAAATGGGGATGGAAGTAAAGATTTTGTTGGGGTTGTTGCCATAGTGTACGCGAAATATAGTTGGAGTGGAGCGGTTTTGTAGGCTTATTTGCTTTTTATTTATGTAAAATATTTTTCAGACTTTTGGATAATGCCAAAATAATGTAACAAATAACTGGCTGAATAAGTAAATAAATACGTAACTAGAAACATAAAAAAATTATTAGCCAAATAAGAATATTTGAATATAACTTGCTAAAATAATATATCAGAATGGGGAACTTAAGTTCAGGTAGGAGGAGGGCGGTGTATGTGATTTAGCCTTGTTTGAATGTCTGATATAGGGCTATCCAGAGGATATCTCGGCCACCGTCATGATTCTCAGCCGGTCGTCTTCACAGTAACCTCTGTTTCTTCTTCCATCTCAGGCGCTGGGCTCTTTGGCTGGGCTATGGAACGCTAAACTGATTAGCTTTTTACTCGGTAGAATCTTCCGTTGTTGACTAGCACATCTTACGGGTATCTCCGCACCTGGTTGGCTCTCTTAACAATACCGGTATATTTGATTTGGGCAGATGTCTATCATACTAGATTATGATAGGCTTCTCAGTGATTTGGGCCAATGAGAGCCTAAGATACCGGGTACTGAGATTTTTACCGATCTGAAAACAGTAGAGAACGCCCCTTTGTGCGCCAAAACTGACACCAATTCTATTGGGTATACTTGACTCTGATTGGTCGCCGCCAGAGCAGACAGTAGTGATACTTCCAATCCAGGCCCATTGACGTTATATGTCACATACAGAATGATCTCAAGCCGTTTTCACGCGCTGTCTCGTTGTTACGTCATTTCTTTTTTGTCAAGAACGACTTCATTACTGGACAATCGTCAACAAATGTTATCAAAAAACATATCGACAACTGTTGTTTTCTGTGAGTCCATATGATGATGATGTCTTCTTCCTGCGCCACTGAGATTGGGCCGACAAACGTCTCCTGCACAAATGGCACATCTATATATATATATACGACTAGTGTCTGTCTGTCTGTCTGTCTGTCTGTCTGTCTGTTCGCGATGCACGGCCAAAGTTCTCGGTGGATCTTTTTCAAATTTGGACACCGTATTCAGCTACACCCCGGACACAACCTCATTGATGATATATTTCAACACGTGCTCTCAGCACGCAGCGCTGTGCGCGCTGAACCGATTTTTGTTTTTTTGTTTTGTTGTCGGGATCCACTACCAGTAACTCTTCCTTATCTTCTCCAGTGTTTTCAGCCGCGATTATCTCCCTTCCTCCGTGTGGCGTCAATCCATATTCCCGTTACTACGTTACTATTTTTAGAAGGTCACTGCACGTTACTATTTTTAGAAGGTCTCCAGTGTTTTGCGCGTTTATCTCCTTTCCTTCGTGCGCCGGCGAAGCCGGCGTACACCTGGCAAAGCCGGGTCCCAGGCGCAGCCTGGTCTTCGGCTCTACTTCTTTCCGGCGAAGCCGGTACCCGGCGAAGCGGGTAATCATCTAGTTATCTATATGGGGACAAATACTATGCGTCAAGAAGTGGGAAACTATAAGAACAAACACTGCCCATAATTATGTGATTCTGCTTGGAGAAAACGTTTAGTTTCTTTACTGATTTGTTTTTCTTATCTAAACATTTCGTTTTTCGTTTTTGGGTTTCTCAAGAAACTTTTAATTTAAGACTTGTGTTGTTTGAAGACGTTAGATCAGCCTGTTGGGCCAAACAAGTTTGGAGACATCTGGGGGTGGGGAGGGATAGAGAGGTTCTGTGGATGGAATGGGAATCGAGAAGGGGGGGACGGGGGTTCAGGGGGAGGGGGAAGGACGCCGTGTCTTCACGTGCTTGCAAGTTGGAGGCCGGGTGGGGGAGTCTACAGGAGAAAAAAATAAGATAAAAATAAATAAAGGTGAAAAAAGGAAA
This sequence comes from Littorina saxatilis, assembly GCF_037325665.1. NCBI lineage: Eukaryota > Metazoa > Mollusca > Gastropoda > Littorinimorpha > Littorinidae > Littorina > Littorina saxatilis. The sequence continues at coordinate 19,429,183 of NC_090258.1, forward strand.
GTGAAAATTACGCTGTTCTTGTGTGTCCTCGGAAGGAACGCAGCGAGTAACGACTTTGGTGGGGTGAACAAGGAAAGGCAACCCCATGGGAATGGAAGAACTACAGAAACCTTATCTCCCTTTTGCTGGCAGCAGCCGACCGTCAAAGCTAATAAATATAAGCTCCCTTGTCAACAGGACCCGTAACTTATGTCTTGAATCTTCTGTTCTTTTACCCCCCCCTCCCCCCCCGCCACTTCCCCCCCTCCCCCTCCAGGCCGGTAAGACTGGATTGTGCAGAAAAAGTAAAGAGTGCAAAAACGGGAAGGGCCCCGAATATGGACCACTTTTCGTTTTGTGCTGATAACTGGCTTTTCAAGCTTCTTCTTGCGAAGTTGTTTCATTTGTGCTTGGTAGGTGTTCTCTCTTGAGTTAACCTAAATAGAGCGAATAAGCTTTGACAGACATTCAGCAAAAAAACCAAAAAAAAACACACATTCACATTCACAACTGGTACGGTGTAAAAAGCCCACTATACTTCAAAATAACACAATACAACTCAGTGAGCCAGTCAGATTAATTCAATTATGCAACACGGCTGTTTTTGTTTTGGTTCGATGAGAACACTCTTTCGAGAACAGCAAGAAATTAAAGAAACAGAACGAAAAAAGATAAAACAAGAAATTCCTCCGAGGTAGGAAAAACACCCCCGTCAAAGGGAAATAACCTTCTCAGTTGGTGGCAGTGACTGAGTGAGAATGGTTATTTCCCTTTGACCATTAAGATGTCCCTCTATAAGTCCTTGTATAATTTTAATCCACCAATAACTCCCTAACCGTGTGTTTGACTGGTCCCAATTTTTGTAAGGACCGTCTCAGGAATGTATAGAACCCGTTCACCAAGTTTGGTGACGATCGGTCCGTTCATTCTTGAGATCTATATGCGAACACAAACAAACAAACAAACACATCGACCGAATCCTATACACACCAATAACTCCCTAACCGTGTGTTTGACTGGTCCCAATTTTTGTAAGGACCGTCTCAGGAATGTATAGAACCTGTTCACCAAGTTTGGTGACGATCGGTCCGTTCATTCTTGAGATCTATATGCGAACACAAACAAACAAACAAACACATCGACCGAATCCTATACACACCCCTATACCGGGGGTGTAATAAGGAGTCGGTCCACATTGGGGGTCCAACCCGTCTTGTGAAGTATTCTTGGTGTAAAATTGTGTTGACAATGTCTATTTTTCAGCCTTATTGCCGCACTTTAAAACTATCATTGTAACGACCTTACCACCTCCCCCTTCCCCCTTTCTCTCTCACTCTCTCTCCCCCCCCCCCCCCCCTTACAAACTTTCACATTTGCCCTCCTATGACTTCTACCTCTGTATAATAAACTGTCTTTTGGACCAACGCCTAACAGATGGTCTGGAAGACTGATAATCAATTACTTTTATATATACACTCTGATTGTCACTTACGCACAGCCACGCATACAAACATGAACACACACACACACACACACACACACACACACACACACACACACACACACAAACACTCAACTCTCATACACACACACACACACACACACACACACACACACTCACTCACATACACAAACACGCACACACACACACACACACACACACACACACAACGTGGCACACACACACACACACACACACACACACACACACACACACACTGACACACTGACACACACACACACACACACACACACACTGACACACACGAATACGCACACGCATTGTACACATACTCACACATACCACATACACATTTTCCACACACTTGGTCAGAAACAGTCTCGGGACACTCAGTATGTACACACGTGTTATATTGTTGAAGTTTGTGTCTTGATTTAAAGTTGTGATATGGACCAACCATTAATGTCTCATTCAACAAATTAACCGAGTTGTCTTTGTCTATATCCACTAAACATAACTGCCATAATTATAAGACCCCGGCTGGGCCAGTGTCTGTAAAAGAGGACACGACTTTGGGGTCACAGCCCTTTAAATTGCTTTTCCTTGAGCGATTGTTGTCTCGTCGGGATGTTATTTTTAGCGATAGCTCTGCTGCCGTCAAAGCGAAACTCTAGAATGCCGCAAACCACAAAAGAAGGAAACGCTCTTGAATTTATCGCTTGGTTCTGCATTTCCCAGCTCTCGTGTACCGAGAATTATGTCCCTTTTCACCGGCGACCTGACCTATTTCAGTGGAAGAAAATGGCAGGCTGCTCCGCTTTCTTCCGAGGGTAAATGTTTCAAACCCCAGGCGTGCTATTAATGAGACGCACGGCATCTGAGCCAGACACACTTTTTGTTTTAAACAGTCAGCAGTAGTTTATGTTAAACTTTAGCGTTGTAAATTCAGGTACGGGGTTTTCTACTGAAATTTGAGCCTCTAATTTTGCAGAACTTGCGCTTGCAGGCATTAACAGTCTTTTTAGATACGGAATTAACAATATACAGATGCCACTTTATTTACATAGGGTTCAGACGGAAAACATCGACACACGAAGGAAGAGAGATAACTATGTCAATATTACATATGCGTTTTTTCTACACGGGGAGATAATAGTTCTACTCCATTTCTACTGAAATCTGAGCCTCTAATTTTGCAGAATGGCTCTAGCAGGTATTAATGTTTATGTTAAACTTTAGTGTTGTAAATTCAGGTACGGGGTTTTCTACTGAAATTTGACCCTCTAATTTTGCAGAACTTGCGCTTGCAGGCATTAACAGTCTTTTTGGATACGGAATTAACAATATACAGATGCCATTTTATTTACAAAGGATTCAGAAGGAAACCATCGACACACGGAAGGAAGAGGGATAACTATGTTGATATTACGTATGCGTTTTCTCTACAGGGGCGGATAACCATGGCAGTCATCTTT
>NC_090258.1:19434598-19487098 GCF_037325665.1 Littorina saxatilis
CACACACACACACCTCGATCGGACGGCTATTTTGTAAAAGTATGTATGTAGATAAACGTATAGTGCTGAGATTGTCTCTCTCAATTCACATTTGTCCTGGTCTAAACCCGGCAAGCACACATTTTATTTTCAAATTTTGACTAACACAGGCTACCATACTTTTTACCTTTTCCTTGTTCTAACATTCATCCAGGGTTTTCCAACACCAGACCAGAAGAACATTTGAAGGGAGATAAGAAGGTAGACGAACCTTCAACATAAACTGTTTTATCTTTCCTTGCCGGCCCCTCACGTTTTTAGCGAAAAGCCAGGCGTCTTACTTTATTTTTGTATGTGCAAGATATGTTGATGGCGCAATAAGATAATTTCCATTTGTTACATTTTTTTTTCAGACTGAAGATTATAATGAAAGATGAGGAAAATGCTGAAAGCAGCAGATTTTGAAATTATGTGCAGAAGAAGCCCCCGCTTGCCTCACCCCCCACCCCACCCCCCTCTCGGCATCCCGTCGCTATCATCCCTCTCCCTCCTTCGTCTTACTGCACCCCCCTACGCGGCCATATAACTCCCTTTCTTGTCGGCTTTGACAGAGTGTCTTTTACTGACGGCTGTGTTACCTCAATATTGTAAGACTCCCTTCTTCTTCTGCGTTCGTGGGCTGAAACTCCCACGTACACTCGTGTTTTTTGCACGAGTGGAATTTTACGTGTATGACCGTTTTTTTCCCCGCCATTTAGGCAGCCATACGCCGTTTTCGGAGGAAGCATGCTGGGTATTTTCGTGTTTCTATAACCCACCGAACTCTGACATGGATTACAGGATCTTTTTCGTGCGCACTTGGTCTTGTGCTTGCGTGTACACACGGGGGTATTCGGACACCGAGGAGAGTCTGCACACAAAGTTGACTCTGAGAAATAAATCTCTCGCCGAACGTGGGGACGAACTCACGCTGACAGCGGCCAACTCAGGATACAAATCCAGCGCGCTACCGACTGAGCTACATCCCCGCCCCTTAACACTCCCTTCAGTTTCCCTGATTTTCTCAGATTTCAGATCTTAAACAGAGCGGGGTTCCCTTGTACCACTGAGGGTCGTTGTAAAGCGTAACAACTCATTGTGTGTATCTTGGTGTGTGTGTGTGTGTGTGTGTCCCTGTGTGTGTGTGTGTGTGTGTCCCTGTGTGTGTGCGTGTGTCACGTGTGTGTGTGTGTGTGCGTGTGTGTGTGTGCGTGTGTGTGTGTGTGTCCCTGTGTGTGTGTGTGTGTTTGTCCCTGTGTGTGTCCCTGTGTGTGTCCCTGTGTGTGTGTGTGTGTGTGTGTGTGTGTGTGTGTGTGTGTGTGTGTGTGTACACGACGGTGCTAACGCGCACTGGTGTCTCTATACATATTCTGAAAATGTAACAGCAGTACTTAGACTAAAATGATTTATGAGGGAACAGTGTTATATCCAAAAATTACTCTGTTTCCAAATGTAGGTCAGTTGCTGACACTAAATAATCATTCCGCCCATGTATGCCAAATACCGTAAAGGTACCTCCAGGACGCCCGACACCTTGCCTCCAGCATTTTCTTAAAGACTCACGTGTGCACTGGCAATGCGGCGATGTTGTTCAGCCTTATCTTTGCATTAGTGCAGAAAGGACACGGCTCCTAGGTTATGTGAAGTCTTATATCGCGCGCGTATCTCCAGACTCGGACTCGGACTCAAGGCGCAGGGATCTATTTATGCCGTGTGAGATGGATTTTTTTTACACAATACACTGATCACGCATTCACATCGACCAGCAGATCGCAGCCATTTCGGCGCATATCCTACTTTTCACGGCCTATTATTCCAAGTCACACGGGTATTTTGGTGGACATTTTTTATATATGCCTATACAATTTTGCCAGGAAAGACCCTTTTGTCAATCGTGGGATCTTTAACGTGCAGACCCCAATGTAGTGTACACGAAGGGACCTCGGTTTTTCGTCTCATCCGAAAGACTGTGTGTGTGTGTGTGTGTGTGTGTGTGTGTGTGTGTGTGTGTGTGTGGGTGTGTGTGTGTGTCCCTGTGTGTGTGCGTGTGTGTCCCTGTGTGTGTCCCTGTGTGACAGTGTGTGTGTGTGAGACCCTGTGTGTGTCACAGTCCATGTGTGTGTGTGTGTGTGTGTGTGTGTGTGTGTGTGTGTGCACACGACGGTGCTAACGCGCACTGGTGTCTCTATAAATATTCTGAAAATGTAACAGCAGTACTTAGACTAAAATGATTTATGAGGGAACAGTACGTGTTATATCCAAAAATTACTCTGTTTCCAAATGTAGGTCAGTTGCTGACACTAAATAATCATTCCGCCCATGTATGCCAAATACCTCCAGGACGCCCGACACCTTGCACCAGCGTTTTCTTAATTAAAGACTCACATGTGCACTGGCAATGCTTACGATGTTGAGTCAGTCTTATCTTTGCATTAGTGCAGGAAGGACGCGGCTCCTAGGTTCATCGGCTTAGACTGACTGACACACACAACTGTGTCAACAGCTTCAAACCTTGTCAGCGCAGAGACATGTTTGATAAGTGAATTGATGTTTCACACTTTGGCGACACTGGTGTTTGTTAAGAAATTAACTGATTCATTACTATGAAATAAAGACATCAATGTTGATGCTAGTTATGTGTCCAAATAGAAGGATGATCTTGAACCTTCTCATGTAATGAAGCTTGGTCAGTTCTGTGATGATCGGAGTTGATTCTTTCGCCATCTTCCCCCCTCTCTCTCTCTCACACAGTCTGTGTGTGTGTGTGTGTGTGTGTGTGTGTGTGTGTGTGTCTGTGTGTGTGTGTGTGTGTGTGTCTGTGTGTGTGTGTGTGTATGCCGAGGCCTGAAAACTTACGAGATATGGAGACGCTCAATGCAAGGGAAACAATCCTAACAAATAGACGACGGTATGTGATGCTGTTATCTCCCTTGTATGCAGTGTGGACGGACGTTCCGTTTCAGTCATACTGACTGCATATTGCACACAGACTGTGTGCAGGGCCGGACCAAGTTCGTTTGAGGGGGGGGGGGGGGTTCCAACTGAAGGCAGGGGTCCAAAGTCCACTTTTTTGTTTCTCTGAGAGGTACATTGGATGGCCGGGGGGGGGGGGGGGGGTTCCGGAACCCCAGGAACCCCCCCCCCCCCCCCAGATCCGGCCCTGTGTGTGTGTGTGCGTGTGTGTGTATGTTATATCATAGTAAGGATTAACGACTGCTAAGATCTATATATTTTCGGACGAGATATTTAAAACAAGCCATACATTCTGGTATGTCAACAGTACAAACAACACATTTTATTGTCTGTATACATAAATACGTAGATACATAAGAACAAGTCGCGTAAGGCGAAAATACAACATTTAGTCAAGCTGTCGAACTCACAGAATGAAACTGAACGCAATGCAATTTTTCAGCAAGACCGTATTTTCGTAGCATCGTAAGTCCACCGCTCGTGGCAAGGGCAGTGAAATTGACAAGAAGAGCGGGGTAGTAGTTGCGCTGAGAAGGATAGCACGCTTTTCTGTACCTCTCTTCGTTTTAACTTTCTGAGCGTGTTTTTAATCCAAACATATCATATCTATATGTTTTTTGAATCAGGAACCGACAAGGAATAAGATGAAAGTGTTTTTAAATTGATTTCGAAAATTTAATTTTGATCATAATTTTTATATTTTTAATTTTCAGAGCTTGTTTTTAATCCAAATATAACATATTTATATGTTTTTGGAATCAGAAAATGATGAAGAATAAGATGAACGTAAATTTGGATCGTTTCATAAAAAAATATTTTTTTTACAATTTTCAGATTTTTAATGACCAAAGTCATCAATTAACTTTTAAGCCACCAAGCTGAAATGCAATACCGAAGTCCGGCCTTCGTCGAAGATTGCTTGTCCAAAATTTCAATCAATTTGATTGAAAAATGAGGGTGTGACAGTGCTGCTTCAACTTTTACAAAAAGCCGGATATGGCGTCATCAAAGGTATTTATCGAGAAAAAAAAAGCGTCCGGGGATATCATTCCCAGGAACTCTCATGTCAAATTTCATAAAGATCGGTCCAGTAGTTTGGTCTGAATCGCTCTACACACACACACGCACAGACACACACAGACACACACACACAGACACACACACACACACACACACACACAAACATACACCACGACCCTCGTCTCGATTCCCCCTATATGTTAAAAAATTTAGTTAAAACTTGACTAAATGTAAAAAGAGGAAAATCCACACACACACACAATCAATAGAAAAGAATGTGGAATTTATCACCACAAAATATATAAATCTTATCAGAATGGCTGTCGTTTACGTGATATTTCATTACATGCATACATTGTGCTCTATTGCAAAGCATTCGGTTTAGAAGCATTTGTTCAATTAGTACATTCGTCCACAGCTGATCAGGTGAGGATCTCAATCTTCCGCGGGAAAAACACTCCAATGCTCTGCATTTCTACATTATCTTTGGTTTAAACATAAGTTTATTTTAACAAAGATTACAATCATGACATGTATACAAAGTTCACAGAAACAGCAACAAGCTAGAAGCTTATAGTGGTGTTCCTGCATGACAGTACAACATAAGGCGGTAACGGCTGAAAAATTTGTCTCAATAAACCAAATCTATTAATACATTATCTTTGACCCCCTCTGTCTGTCTGTCTGTCTGTCTGTCTGTCTGTCTGTATATCAATCTATCTGTCTGCTTGTCTGCTTGTCTGTCTGTCTGTCTGTCTGTATTTTCTAGTTACATCCGTTGATCATAAAAATACAATGATTTAAACCCCAGAAGTACAATGTACTTCTTAGGCTGAAAGGACGATACAAAAGTACAGGTTAGAAATATAATCTTCTAAGCTCAAAACGGCTTTTGAATCATGTGTCACAGGCGTAATATCAAACGCAATGGATTCCTCCATTGAATATAGTTAACGGAGGTCATTGGAATTTACTTTGCATTTTGCAATTTTTCGCTATCGCCTATTGTTCAAATTTACTGTAAGAATTTACAAGAATGGCGGGCAGCAAGTAAAACATGATATGTGACCCTCCACCACGAAATGAGTCGCATGTCACCTGGCGCGGTTCTGCGCTGAGCTTCATATAAGTCCGGGGAGTGTCTGGTAACAGTGCGTGGGTCACCTTAGTCACAGGCTTATAACTCGAACAGTTTTTGCTCTTTTCTAAAACGGTTTTCACCACTGGATAGAGCATAAAAAACTCTTTATGAAAATGTAAAAATATGAAAATCATGCAAAGGTGATATGTGACTCATTCCGTGGTGGAGGGTCACATATGTGACCCAGTTTCACGAAACCAGGGATAACCGCTATTTTTAGCAAATTGAGCTATTAGCATATCCATATTCTTCACATCATTCCTTTTAAATTGATATACGTTTTATGCATGTAGCTTCAAAACTCACTGAGATATGGGGTCTCAAAGTATAGAACGGTCCCGGCGGCCATTTTAAGAAAAGAGCCTTCAAAGGAGAAGCACAATCAAATACAATATTTCCTTAGCAACCATGCTTCTATTGTAATGAAAATGTACAGGAACACAGTAAAGTAACTTCATTTTAGTTTCCAATCATCATTTTTATCAAATCTAGCTAACATTTATATTTTAGGGGGTAAAAAGTGGTAAGAAAAATTGTCAGAAGTAAGGGCCTTGGTGTTGTTCTTCCTTCCCCCTGACTGATAACAAAATTACTGACGCATGAAACGTTTTAACTGCAAGAATTAAAATAAAAAACAACAAAACACAACACAATGACGCGAGATGCAATGTGATCGAAAAATAAGGGCGTGACATTGTCGCCACAACTTCACAAAAAGCCGGATATGACGTCATCAAAGACATTTATCGAAAAAAAGGAAAAATGGTCCGCGGATATCATTTAGAAGAATTTGCACAGTTTCAGGAAGATCGGTCCAGTAGTTTTCTCGCAATCGTTCCACACATACACACACACACCGCTACCCTCGTATTGATTCCAAGTCTATGTTAAAACATTCAGACAAAACTTGACAATGTAAAAAATCAACAACAAAAAAAGACTCAGGACTCAGGAATGTTTTATTTTAGGCCATAGCCCATAAATAGGGTGATGCACAATTACAAATAGAAATGCATAGAAAACATGTTAGGCGTACAGGCAATCTGCTTTGACGGGTCAATCATACATAATACTCATATCAAAACTGGAACTCCTCCATGCACTTGCACTCTCATGTGCACTGTACTGATTTACAATCACCCGCACCTACACAAAGTGACCATCCCCTAATTATATACATATACATATAAATATATACGTGTGAACAAATTCATCTGACGAAAACACTGCTTTTCCTTGACAGGAACGTAATATAACTGTACACTTCCCACAGCTCAACCCAAAACAACTTCTTTTTGTTTTTTGGCCTTAAAAATAAAAATGGCTAAGCTCTTCACATGTTTAGAATTTTGTACCTGTGCACGTCCTAGATACTGGGAAATACTATGGGTTGTCAACTTTGAATGACTGTCACAATATCTCTGAGCAATGGATGACAAAGGGGATGCTTTGATGTCAAAGGGGATGGATTTGACTTACTGTAACAACCAGTTTGGGTTTCCAAACATTGCTGTGGGTTTTAAACGATTTAATTTTTAGCCAAAATGCCCCCAAAACAGCACCTAAAACTGGGACAAAAATACACCAGTCTGTGTTGCAGCTGTACATAATGGAGAATAAAGCTCTGTGAATTTTATTGTGATGTTTATGGGTCAGCTGAAGGATTATTCTCGACAAACACACTCAAGAATTACATCTATTTTTCTTCTTCTGGGAGTTTGATCGGCAAAGAAAACACGTAATCGTGGGTTACCGTCGTTTCCGGTTTCAACTTCATCAAAAAATGCGATCTGCTGAACAAAGGAAACCTCAAAGTTATTCAAAGTCATTATTTATTTATTTCAACAACATTTAGGTTTTCAAAACACAGCACTACGGTAGGAAACAAATTTATTTCAGCTTATAATCGCGCTTGAATGTACCCCACCCTTGTTTCGTTTCCATCTGTAATGCACGAAAGCATGGCCACAGCAGACGACAAATCCCGCATTGCCTATCACACACGCGTTGTGAGATCGCGGGAACACCGTGGAAAGTTCCATTCATGACGTTTGACCCGGTCATGTGAATAGACAATGAGAATTTATCCACCCAATCGTATTCGTTTCCGGTTTTTGAGACGTAACTCACGACAGACCACGCTGTATCTTCACTGTTTGAGACCTGTAAAATCTTTTTTGACAATTGTAGCATATATTCATCGACGAATTTTGCGATATTTTGCTGATTAAAGCTTGATCTGGTGCAAAGTTTGAGCAGCACATGTGTTCTCATGATCGGCGCCATTATGAAATTTTCGATTCTTCTGCAACGCACGATCGACAATCGATTAATTCTCTCATTTAGGATTGTCGCTTATGGAAACTTGAAAATTTCAAACTTTCATGTATGCATAGTTATTTATCTATGTAGTCCACATGCAATAATCAAGTTTTAGTTCTTTTCTTTTGAAATAAAAGACATTACGAACTATGGTTTCCATGAAACTCACGACAGTATTATCTCTATACACATAAACCCAGTGAGCACAGATCGAAAACTTTTTGCTCACTTAAATCTTTCTATCATGTATTAAAACCCAAAAGGGTGCCCAAAAGGCTAGTTGCTACATTTGACCTACAAAAAAAACTTTTGCGCCTGGAAATTGCGTGGGTTACGGTTTCCACTTTCTACTTCGATCTAGTTAACTTATGGAAACTTGTTATTTCAAACTTTCATGTTTGCATATTTATTTATCAATGTTGTCCACATGCAAATTGCAATAATCAAGTTTTAGTTCTTTTCTTTGGAAATAAAAGACATTACAAACTATGGTTTCCATGTAACTCACGACAGTATTATCTCTATACACATAAACCCAGTCAGCACAGATCGAAAACTTTTTGCTCACTTAAATCTTTCTATCATGTATTAAAACCCAAAAGGGTGCCCAAAAGGCTAGTTGCTACATTTGACCTACAAGAAAAACTTTTGCACCTGGAAATTGCGTGGGTTACGGTTTCCACTTTCTACTTCGATCTAGTTAACTTATGGAAACTTGTAATTTCAAACTTTCATGTTTGCATATTTATTTATCAATGTTGTCCACATGCCACATGCAATAACTGAGCTAAAGTTCTTTCCTGTGGGATATTGAAGCCTAAAGTGGAAACCATGTAACCCACGACATAGAGCGTACTGCATGTGTCTAATTGTCATTTCTAAAGAAACCCCGATATGAAAGGTCCTCTCTTTGACAGAAAAAGATACAGGCATGTCTTTTGCACTTAAAAAAGAGTATTTCACTCAATTCAGTCCTACTTTTTTTCCTGGTGTCCATGTCCCATAGTTGTGACCCAGTATCTAGGATGTGCACAACTGTACAAGTATTGACAACCTGAATCTACATGGTATTCTACAATATTTATCAGGAATAAACTCTGCACGCAAGTCTTCATATGCTGGACAAAACCGCAACACGGTGGCCTAGTGGTAAGCCGTCCGACCAGTGAGCGGGAGGTCGTGGGTTCGAACCCCGGCCGGGTCATACCTAAGACTTTAAAATTGGCAATCTAGTGGCTGCTCCCCCATTATGGCATTATGGGGTTAGTGGTCCGGTGTCAGAATAATGTGACTGGGTGAGACATGAAGCCTGTGCTGCGACTTCTGTCTTGTGTGTGGCGCACGTTAAATGTCAAAGCAGCACCGCCCTGATATCACCCTTCGTGGTGGACTGGGCGTTAAGCAAACAAACAAACAAACAAACAAACAAACAAAAAATTCAAATTCGAAAACTGGCAAGGGCTTTAACAAGATACCTGTTTACATCGGATCTTAAAATACAATTAATGTCGACTTATAATTTCTGTAAACTTCAAATCTGTCACGGTTTGCCAAGTGACTGGACCAATCTTGAATATTACAATCGATTAGACGTTGCCTGAATGTTCGCACAAACAAAGGAATTGACTGCACCCCTTGATATTCCCATACAAATCCAAATCCATATCTGTACAAACACATGCGAATATTGGTGGCCCAGACAAAAACATGAAAGTCAGGGATTGTTTGAGAAGCCTGGTGCGGAGTATTGTCGTTGTCTGGAGTGTCCACCTAGATGTGCCCGTACACGTTGTCAGAAGACCCGCGGCGGTTCTGCAGTGCGGACTGGAGATGGAACACCGGGTGGTCTTCAGCTGGGAGATGGATCACCGGGTTGTCTTCGGCTGCCCTCTGCCTGGCATTGCCACGTGACAGCACAACCAGAACCCTGGAACATTTGCCTGTCAGCATAGGACTGCTATTTAGTATAGCTACACACTTTTCCTAAACCGGCACAGTTGGCCTTGTGGTAAGGCGTCCGCCCCGTGATCGGGAGGTCGTGGGTTCGAACCCCGACCTAAGACTTTAAAATTGGCAATCTAGTGGCTGCTCCGCCTGGCGTCTGGCATTATGGGGTTAGTGCTAGGACTGGTTGGTCCGGTGTCAGAATAATGTGACTGGGTGAGACATGAAGCCTGTGCTGCGACTTCTGTCTTGTGTGTGGCGCACGTTATATGTCAAAGCAGCACCGCCCTGATATGGCTCTTCGTAGTCGGCTGGGCGTTAAGCAAACAAAAAAAAGAAGAAAAAAACCCCACTTTTCCTAGAATATATGTATTGTTGCTGATTAGTATAAAGTCTTCTCTTTATGTCACCGTACTTATTTTGATGGTCATGAATTCGGGTAAAGGGTATTTTCTTTCCCATCTTGTAAATGATAACAGATTCACCAAGGTTTGTACATGAGATCCGAGCAGGAATTCACATGACCAAGAAAAGCAAATCAGCAGCTTGGCTGCTTCGTGTGCAGAGTGTGCTGAATGAATGTAAATGGCGCTTTTGTCAGTCATTCAACACAGGAAGCAGATACGCTGTTGAGTTTGGGTTTAATCAATCAATCAATCAATCAATCAATCAATCAATATGAAGCTTATATAGCGCGTATTCCGTGGGTACAGTTCTAAGCGCTTGTCGAAGAGTTGTCAACACAGGACTAACAAAGAAACTAACATCTACAGACGGACACGAACCCTATCACACACTAGCAAACCCTGATAAACATACAACAAACAACTGTTTAACAACAATGTACACATCAATAGCTAGGTCCAAACAAAATAATATTAAACACAAAGAAAACACCTCTCACAGAGCACAGCACAAGAATGTCTTTTGGGGCACAACACATCACGTCGAACATGAAAGTCGCAGCCAGCTACGGGAAGAACTGAGTCTTCAACCTACTCTTGAACGCGTCAAGAGAGGGGCTCTGGCGAAGCTCAAGCGGAATTTAAGCTCAATCTGACAGCTTCTCTAAGTTAAAGTGCAACACATTTAGTGACTGGTTGCTCGTTGTGCGAAGTGGGGATTTTGCGGTCATTAATGTTGAAAATGCAAACGGTGGCATTTTACGAAAAGTTTTAATTCACCACGGGAAGCAGTTGATGTTTGGTATGTGACCAAGTGACAGGTTGGCTTTATCAGCCTGTCCAGACCGCAGACGGTGCGCCGAAATGTTTTAACGAGAAGAAGTGTGCTTTTACTCATAACTAAGCTACTCACAACAAGTTAAGGATCACTTGCACACAAATTCATAACTTGCCAAATAAGAAAGCCAATGTGTTGGTATTTGGCAAACGTTTAATTCAATGCTTTAGTGATAACGATACAACATTTCCTTCAATTATGAGCAATCGTTTGGTCTGTACATTTTATCAAAGTGTGTACGTATCGAAATTTAATTTCACAAAGTCGTTGAAATCACAAGACATATGGCATTCAGATGCTCCCAAAAGTTCAGTAATGCGTGTAACCGCCCTGGCTGTTCTGGCACTCGACGCAGCGAGTCCTCATAGAGTTGACCAGGGGGGTGAAGATCCTCTGTGGAAGCGCCTGCCACTCAGCCTGCAGCATCTGGTAGAGGTGCTGGACATCCCTGGGAGGGGGGTGGTTGCTCCTCACTTTGTGATCCAACTCATCCCAGAGGTTCTCAATCGGGTTCAGATCGGGACTGCATGCTGGCCACTCCATTCTGTTGACTCCAGACTGCTGCAGGAAGTCGTTGACCACCCTTGCCCTGTGGGGGCGAGCGTTGTCATCCTGGTAGACAGACTGCGGTCCCATCTGCTGCAGTGTAGGCACAGCCAGCGGTCGAAGGATCTCATACCGGTATTGGAGGCCAGTCAGTTTACCCTGTACATGAAACAAGGGTGTTCTGTGATGAAGGCTGAAGGCCCCCCAGACCATTACAGAGCCTCCACCAAAGGCCACCTTTTCTTGGACAGTGGCGTCAATGTAGCATTCCCCTTGGCGCCTCCAGACCCTCAGTCGGTCGTCGTTGTGGTTCAGGGTGAAGCGTGATTCATCACTGAACAGGACCTGGGACCATTGCTGACGTGTCCACCTCACGTGACGTCTGCAGAAGGCGCGGCGTGCTGCCCTTTGGGCTGGAATTAAGCGTGACTGGGCGACGAGAACGGAGGTTAAACCCATGAAGGCGATTGCGTATGGTCTGCTGGCTGATGTTGGTGTTAGAAGCCACCCTCAGCTGCCTTCGAATAATGCTGGAAGAGGCTGTTCTTGTTTGCAAGGCTAGTCGTTCAATGAGACAATCTTCACGTGGAGTTGTCTTCTTTGGTCGCCCAGGTCTGCGCCTTTCCTGGACCCTCCCAGTGACTGTGAAACGTTGAATCAGTCTGACAATGACTAAGATGGACACGTGAAGTCGCCTGGCCACTTCTCGCTTGGGGACACTATCTTGGAACCATGCAACAGCTCGTCCCCTCTCAAACTCGTTCAATTTTCGTCGTGGAAGCATTATCAGATAATGCCTAATACTGGTGGAATGTCTTCTCAAAAAGCCAAGCAAGTGACAGCATCTCATATATAAACGGCAGTGCTTGCACGTGCATCATGGTTTTTCCACGTGGCTTGTGCAATGTGTTCGGGCTGAACGGTCCAAAACAAGGTCCTTTTTCGCAAGTTTCCGCTTTTTCTTTTGCAACCAAGCTCAGTAGTAGAGAATCCCGTGCAATTTTCCCACTAACACAACATCGCCCACTTACAACTGAACAAGAATTCATAACAATTTGGTTTGACTGAGAAATAAATAACAGTAGCTAACTTATTTTATTGAGCACCTGTTTTCTCATAGTAATCCTTAACTTTTTGTAAGTAGTGTAGTTAGTGCTTTGCATATGAATCAAGGGAGAATAACGCGCTTGTCAAAGTACGGTGTTGGGGTCCTGATTTGGCCTATTTGGTCCGCTGGACCCAAAATGCAACAACTAACTAAAGTACGGTGTTCCACAGATTCTGACCGCATAGAGAACGTTCCTTTAGCACCGAGATCCCAACAAAAATATGAATGAACAATCAATGAATTAAAGAACAAACAAAGTACTAGGTATGAGCAAACGAAGAAAGGAACAAAAAAAACACGGCCAAAACGAACGACTAAACGCACAACCGATTGAATGAAATGATAGATTGATTGAGTGCGTGAGTGAGTGAGTGAGTGAGTGAGTGAGTCATTGATTGATTGGTGTATTGATTGATTGAATGGATGAATGAATGCCGAATGGACGAATGAAGCACACATTGTGCTTACCTCTAGCTTTGAGAACGATCACGCCCAGAATGAGGAGGCAGGCTAGAACCAACAAGACTGCAGTGAAGGCCATCAGTAAGACAAAGCCAGTGTGCTGGGACCAATGGACTTCTTCAATGCCGTCTGTGTAAATTTTTTGATTAGTGCTTTTGTGAACAAGAAACAATTAACAAGTGGCTCTATCCCATCTCCCCCGCCCCCCCCCCCCCCCCCCTTTCCCCGTCGCGATATAACCTTCGTGGTTGAAAACGACGTTAAACACCAAATAAAGAAAGAACGTGACCGGTTCTCGATCGAGCATTTGTCGACTAGTCGGTTTTCCCGTTCGTATTTGCGTTTTGTACGTTTTCTTGGTCTTATCATTACATTTAGTCGCGATGTTACCTATAGGTCATTAAATGTTCACCAAAGCCGAGGTTACCAAAAAAGAACTGATAATGGGAAATTCTGAGGAAATTCTCCCGCTGGAAGTACTCAATGATTATGCAACTTTAGGATTGTTTCGATTCATTACATCATCCAAAACGTTTGGAATAAAGCAAATCAATAAAATACAAGAATTACGAGTTCAGAAAAGAATACAAATTAAATAATTGCCGTCGAAGAGGATTGAACCCGCGACCACAAAAGTAAGGACTAGCGCATAATCGGGGGCTTTACCAACTGGGCTATTCTGTCGTACTGTAGGCGAGGGAGATTTTAACTTCAAATATTACACTTGAGTGGCGACGACTGACTCGAGTTTCCGAGTCTCTCCGTTCGTATTTGTGTACTGTTCTCTATATCTCGCTGTTCGGGGCTAGTTCAGTTCATAACTTACCCTACGCTCCCGGTCACTGCGTATAAGTTTAGAAACCAATGTCAAGTAGCGATCATTTCAACCCGCGGGGGTACAGTTAACTAACTAAACTTTCCTCCGTCTCTGTCTCTGTCCTCTGTTCCAGCAAGAACACCCCCCGCGGGTTAGGGGGAGTCCCATATTGGTTGGGACGAGAAAGAATTTACCCGATGCTCCCCAGCATGTCGTAAGAGGCGACTAACGGATTCTGTTTATCCTTTTACCCTTGTTAAGTGTTTCTTGTATAGAATATAGTCAATTTTTGTAAAGATTTTAGTCAAGCAGTATGTAAGAAATGTTAAGTCCTTTGTACTGGAAACTTGCATTCTCCCAGTAAGGTAGTATATTGTAGAACGTTGCAAGCCCCTGGAGCAATTTTTTGATTAGTGCTTTTGTGAACAAGAAACAATTAACAAGTGGCTCTATCCCATCCCCCCCCCCCCTTTCCCCGTCGCGATATAACCTTGAACGGTTGAAAACGACGTTAAACACCAAATAAAGAAAGAAAGAAAGCTTTAGATATCGGTTGTTGGATTCGTATATCCCCTTAACCTATTTTGCTGTGGTTCAGATATCCTTTTTTCTCGTTTTTATATTTAGTCAAGTTTTGACTAAATATTTTAACATCGAGGGGGAATCGAAACGAGGGTCGTGGTGTATGTGCGTGTGTCTGTGTGTCTGTGTGTCTGTGTGTGTGTGTGTGTGTGTGTGTAGAGCGATTCAGACTAAACTACTGGACCGATCTTTATGAAATTTGACATGAGAGTTCCTGGGTATGAAATCCCCGAACGTTTTTTTCATTTTTTTGATAAATGTCTTTGATGACGTCATATCCGGCTTTTCGTGAAAGTTGAGGCGGCACTGTCACGCCCTCATTTTTCAACCAAATTGGTTGAAATTTTGGTCAAGTAATCTTCGACGAAGCCCGGACTTCGGTATTGCATTTCAGCTTGGTGGCTTAAAAATTAATTAATGACTTTGGTCATTAAAAATCGGAAAATTGTAAAAAAAAATAAAAATTTATAAAACGATCCAAATTTACGTTTATCTTATTCTCCATCATTTGCTGATTCCAAAAACATATAAATATGTTATATTCTGATTAAAAACAAGCTCTGAAAATTAAATATATAAAAATTATTATCAAAATTAAATTGTCCAAATCAATTTAAAAACACTTTCATCTTATTCCTTGTCGGTTCCTGATTCCAAAAACATATAGATATGATATGTTTGGATTAAAAACACGCTCAGAAAGTTAAAACAAAGAGAGGTACAGAAAAGCGTGCTATCCTTCTTAGCGCAACTACTACCCCGCTCTTCTTGTCAATTTCACTGCCTTTGTCATGAGCGGTGGACTGACGATGCTACGAGTATACGGTCTTGCTGAAAAATGGCATTGCGTTCAGTTTCATTCTGTGAGTTCGACAGCTACATGTACTTGACTAAATATTGTATTTTCGCCTTACGCGACTTGTTACATTTAGTCAAGTTTTGACTAAATGTTTTAACATAGAGGGGGGAATCGAGACGAGGGTCGTGGTGTGTGAGTGTGTGTCTGTCTGCGTGTGTGTGTGTGTGTGTGTCTGTCTGTGTGTGTGTGTGTGTAGAGCGATTCAGACTAAACTACTGGACCGATCTTTATGAAATTTGACATGAGAGTTTCTGGGTTTGATACCCTCAGACGTTTTTTTCATTTTTTTGATAAATGTCTTTGATGACGTCATATTCGGCTTTTCGTGAAAGTTGAGGCGGCACTGTCACGCTCTCATTTTTCAACCAAATTGGTTGAAATTTTGGTCAAGTAATGTTCGACAAAGCGCGGACTTCAGTATTGCATTTCAACTTGGTGGCTTAAAAATTAATTAATGACTTTGGTCATTAAAAATCGGAAAATTGTAAAAAAAAAATTTAATTTATAAAACGATCCAAATTTACGTTCATCTTATTCTCCATCATTTGCTGATTCCAAAAACATATAAATATGTTATATTTGGATTAACAACAAGCTCTGAAAATTAAATATATAAAAATTATTATCAAAAAGTTTTTTTCGAAATCAATTTAAAAACACTTTCTTCTTATTCCTTGTCGGTTCCTGATTCCAAAAACATATAGATATGATATGTTTGGATTAAAAACACGCTCAGAAAGTTAAAACGAAGAGAGGTACAGAAAAGCGTGCTATCCTTCTCAGCGCAACGAATACCCCGCTCTTCTTGTCAATTCCACTGTCACTGCCTTTGCCACGGGCGGTGGAGTGACGATGCTACGAGTATACGGTCTTGCTGCGTTGCGTTGCGTTCAGTTTCATTCTGTGAGTTCGACAGCTACTTGACTAAATGTTGTATTTTCGCCTTACGCGACTTGTTTACATTTAGTCAAGTTTTGACTAAATGTTTTAACATAGAGGGGGAATCGAGACGAGGGTCGTGGTGTGTGTGTGTGTGTGTGTGTGTGTGTGTGTGTGTGTGTGTGTGTGTGTGTGTCTGTGCGTGTGTGTGTGTGTAGAGCGATTGAGAGTAAACTACTGGACCGATCTTTATGAAATTTGACATGAGAGTTCCTGGGTATGATATCCCCGGACGTTTTTTTCATTTTTTCGATAAATGTCTTTGATGACGTCATATCCGACTTTTTGTAAAAGTTGAGGCGGCACTGTCACACCCTCATTTTTCAATCAAATTGATTGAAATTTTGGCCAAGCAATCTTCGATAAAGGCCGGACTTCGGTATTGCATTTCAGCTTGGTGGCTTAAAAATTAATTAATGACTTTGGTCATTAAAAATCTGAAAATTGTAAAAAAAAAAATTTTTTATAAAACGATCCAAATTTACGTTCATCTTATTCTTCATCATTTTCTGATTAAAAAAACATATAAATAGGTTATATTTGGATTAAAAACAAGCTCTGAAAATTAAAAAAAATTAAAATTATGATCAAAATAAAATTTTCGAAATCAATTTAAAAACACTTTCATCTTATTCCTTGTCGGTTCCTGATTCCAAAAACATATAGATATGATATGTTTGGATTAAAAACACGCTCAGAAAGTTAAAACGAAGAGAGGTACAGTAAAGCGTGCTATGAAGCACAGCGCAACCGCTACCGCGCCAAACAGGCTCGTCACTTTCCCTGCCTTTTGCACTAGCGGCGGACTACGTTCAATTTCATTCTGTGAGTTCCACAGCTTGACTAAATGTAGTAATTTAGCCTTACGCGACTTGTTTGTGTTTTGTTTTTGTTGCCAGTCTTGATTAGGTGGTAATCAATAATATACAAGTATGTAAATATGCTGTTTCATACGACATTTACATTTTGTCGAAGAAGCGTTGCTGTGTCTTGCCAAGTTTGACACAGCCAAAGGAAGGCAACAGACCAGCAATGGACGCATCTTCTTCGTCGGACAGGGACACTGAATGCAGAGATATGAATATTAACGTCCTGGTATAGATGGTTACTGCAGTGACTATTTAGGGGAAACGGGATAAATAGCAGGAAGTGCTCTAAAAAAAAGTATATGAGGTCAAATACGTGAACGTCAATTGCGTGGATGAATTCAGGGCTACCATATTGTATTTTATTTTGACCACATGTACATCCAAACGTGTATCGCTCTGCTTTAAGCATACTGCTCTATTGGAATATACACACACTTTTGTTTTATACGCACACAACCTTTGGTCCAATAATATTGGTTGGATGCTTGTTGTTGAAGTTTCTGCATCATTATGGCTATACGTGACCGATTCAATTTTGTTTACTTTCATGGTTTTAAAAACATGTTTCAAGCTGGACGTTTGAGTTTTAGTCAAAAGATCCATTTTAACGATCTCAGAACCTAACGTGGCAGATGTCAATGCCTGTGCTCGTATACCTCCAATAAGATTTAAGCAAATGCATGTTTTTGTTTCGTTTTAGTTTATGCTTTTAGTTGTGTATCATTCTTTTATATAGCTATTCTGATGGACACGTGGGGGAATTCGGGGGCTGTGATTGGATGGTCTCACACATCCCTGTTCCGATCATCAAAGCATAATGCTACGGAAGTCGGCCATTTTTGCCAATATCCAAAAGCATATTGGCAATAACAAAGACGCATGGTTCCGGTTTCTTCCACGTGTATAAAGTACACGCATACCTCGCCAGGTTTGTTTATGTGACAAGTCGACAGACGATGTCATTTGCTTTGTGTGTGTTTTGGTTGTTGCTTAATGTACATGACATACATTACGTGTAAAATCCAGTTCTTTAACAGGCAACAAACCTTGCAAATTTCCAGAAGCTGCAATCTGAAGCGACCTATCTCTGATTCTAGCAGACGATCTCTCCAATGTTTAACACAAAATCAGCAAACTCTCTTGTCACATAGAACGTCCATTGTATAGTGCAATGTTGAGGTGAAGTTACCGGTCTGATACATTTAGTCGTTTCTTCTGAGACAATCCTTGTTCTCTTATCATCTACAGATTTACCGCAGTCTTCACCACGCGAATTCCCAACAGAAGTCAGACTTTCGAACATACAATCTACGTAGGAAAGCATGATACGTCATGACGTCATGTAATTCCTAGCATATTGACGTAATGCTAAACATCCGGTTATTTTGAGTTTTCTCCGTAATACATGTGCATGGGTTTTTCAATATTCGGTTATTTCCGTGGCTTCATGCGAAAAGTAACCATCGTCTGCAATCAACGACATGGACCATTCTGGTACTTGTTGCTGACAAAAACATGATTTTAACACAGAATTTAATGTCAGAATAGCTATATAAACTCGTCGGCATTATTCTTGTCTCGTCTAAATATCAGACCCTATTGCTCCGCTGAAAACACAATAGCTCTTATTATTCCCCCCTCTGCTTCTTTACCTCTGTAAACTTGTAGGGGTAGTTATTTTTCGATAATGACCCAGCAACCAAACAAATAACGACCCAGCAACAGCCTGAATCCTCGATAGTGCAATGGGTTGAGAAGTTGTTCTGTTTCGGTACTACTTTTTGCGACTGAAAAGTTCCGAACGCTCTAATGTACGAAGTATACATCTCTGGAGCAAACAATACAAACATACCGCATTTAAATTAACAACTACAGGCCTGAACACATGAATCTCCATATAAAATCCATGAGTTCGGTTGTTTTCTGAATCTAGATCTGCCGTGCTCAAACGTTCATCAAGTAACTCATACTTTGTCTAGCGACAAGAGTAGTTCCCCTTCTTTTCACTCAGTTTCTCCGACAACAGACAGTGCAATCCGACGGTCAGTTTTCAACACTATTTCATTTAATAAACAGATCACACGCAACCAAATGCACACATCTCATCAATTTAAACAACATAAAGCGGTTTCATACACTATTTTCCCCAGAAAACTGAACTTCATACAGTTTTTAACGTTGGAACACGCCGGTGCAAAAGTTCGTCTACTAGTCCCATTTGACGAAAGAACATTATCCTAAGCGATACCAAAACATATACAGAACACACAATATCTGCCTTTGCCGCCACAGCAGAATAACAGCATATATGTGTACTTGATTTTAGTCCAAAATAGGAAAACTGACAAGAAGTGTTAACAGAATGGAATGATTTGCACGGAACTATACAACCGCGCAATAATCGATCGCCTGCGCAGGTTGACTGGTTGAGTGAATAGGATTCGATCAAACTTTCGCAAAAAACCTCCTCTTTTCTTTGAATAACCGAAGAAAGGAGGAATAAAGAGGTTACACACCTCGTCTCAGTGATTATAAAAAATAATGGTCTCAGTTCGCGGTCATGAAAAAGCTCGCTAAAGCTCGCATTTTTCATGATCCGCTAACTTCGACCATTATTTTTAATAATCACTGAGACTCGGCATGTAACCTCTACATATTTTCCTCTTTCTTTTATTTTTGTTGTGTTCTCAATGTGATAAAAATAGCATGGAAAACGAGAGGAAAATGATGGCGTAAGTTTGTGGTGTGTGTGTGTGTGTGTGTGTGTGTGTGTGCATCGATTCCAAGAAAACGACTTGGTAAATGGCTATACACATTTTTCCTTACAAACGAAATTGCTATAACAGACGCGAAAGTGAGCCAATTGAAATTTTTTTCTCAGGAATTCACAAACGCGTAGGTATGTTATGTTTGCATTGAAAATAAACTCACAAACAACGAAACATCCGTTTAATTCAAATTAGGTCCGCTGTTTACAACATACCTAGACAACCCCGTGCCGGTCGACGGTTTTCGGTCAGCCAGCACTCAGTCTCGGTGAAAACGTTTTGTTTCAGCAATGATGTTAAAGCTGACAATTTGACGAAATGTTTTAATATCGCTTTACACGACTTCATTTTAAGTTGTGCACCTTATTTGTGCTCAGGATGTACATTTGCCGATCTTAAAGCCAAGAAATAAAACTGTGGTGCAGACAATTAAAACACGACGAAAACACCACACACCAACATTATTTTTGTTCATTATCAATCTAAGCATGAAGCAACTGGTCCTAATTGACTCCTATAATGTCACATGTTTTGAGAAATTAGTCCTTTTAGGATTCACTCCTCTATTTCCTTGTCAAGGGCCACAGAGTTCACGTTGAAAATCAAGATGTAGATATGTATGCTAATGCGTGAATGGCTCACACTCAAAATATACAATGACCCTTCTCTTTCCTTACATGAATAACAAGTGACTCCACAAAACGGGAGTTCCCTCTCCAAAGATTGATCAATCGAAGTGTTATATGAAAAAGATCAAAAGGAAGAGAGCTATTTATACAACCACGGGTTTCCCTTTAAAAGTTGAACAATCACGCGTTTGTGTGTGTGTGTGTGTGTGTGTGTGTGTGTGTGTGTGTGTGTGTGTGTGTGTGTGTGTGTGTGTGTGTGTGTGTGTGTGAGAGAGAAAGTGGTTTGTTTGCTGGTTTTTGTGGGGTTTTGTTCTTTCATCGATTAGGCTAACGAAAACATGCTTAAACCTATTTACAAAGGAGAGAGAGAGAGAGAGCGAGAGAGAGAGAGATGGAGAAAGAGAAAGAGAGAGGGAGAGAAAGAAAGAGATAGATAGAGAGAGAGAGAACAAGAACAAGAACAAGAACAAGAACAAATCTTTAATTGTCTAAGGCCACAGCCCCTTACAATAGTGGTTAAAATAACAGCAATAGTATCTGCACAGTTATAAATTATAGTCACGCATAAAATTCAACAAATACATTAAAACCTTGATGACATATCACTGAACCTCATTTATAAGGGTTCGTCTCTTCTGCAGCATGAAGAACACAAATCTGCTGAAGCTGTTCATCACATTTTCCTCATTATTGCCACAGAAATACACAAGTTGTTGTTGCAGCGTCTTAGAGTTCGAGATTTTCAAATACTTTGCTCGAAGGTCTTGATAAAAAGGACATAAAAATACAACATGGTGTTCATCTTCTTTATCAGCTGTACAGAGAGGACAGTTTCTTGTCGTTTGGTTTGGTGCGTACCGAAACTTGTGAGCGTTGATTTCGGATACTCCTGCGCGGAAACGAGTAAGAGCAACTCTGTACTTAATATCTTCGATTAATTCAATGTATTTCTCTTTTTCCAAGCATGTTTTGTAACAATTATAAATGTCAAAACGTTCACTGCATTCTAAAAAGGAGAACCATTCTTGACAAAAACAATCTTGTAAACGTCTTTAAACTCTTGTAAGAAACACTTCTCATTCCCAACCGTTCCGTACATCCACACAGCAGCAAAACCATTACAACATAAAAGACTCTGCACATGTGAGACCCAATTTGTGTGGCCCTTCGATGCCAAATTACATAAAGCTTTATATGCAATCTTGGAATATCTTGAATCAGGTTGCTTCAGCAGTGTAAACCAGTATTTCACACATCTGACTGCAGAGTTAATATACAGCGGATGTCTTCCCAATTCACCATACACAATGTTGTTTGGAGTTCGAATTGTCACTTTCAGAAACTTTTTACACGCAAACAGGTGGACCCTTTCCACAGAGTCATACTTTCCATATCCCCATAGCTCTGAACCATACAAGAGCATAGGGGCGATCCGTGCGTCAAACAGTTTGAAAAACACCTTTGCTGAATGGCTGCCAAGTCTGTTCAGTAATCTAACGATTTTGATCACTCCATTTTTCGCCATGGTTGTCTTTGTTTCCACTGCAATGTTCCAGCTCAGTTGGGTGGAAAGGGTTACACCGAGATATTTAAACGAGTTCACAATCTCAAGACGATCCATTCCGTAGAACCACTTCTCTTTCTGTGCAATGTGCCCGCCCTTTCTAAAAACCATGACCTTAGTCTTTGTCAAGTTCACGTTCAGACACAGTTTTTCTGCAGAGCAGCGCAGGACATTAAGCTGGTTTTGTAGGCCCACTACAGTGCTGGATAACAGCGCAATGTCGTCAGCAAAAAGCATTACAAACAGTTCTAACTCAGACGGAGATAAACGTATCCCATGTCTGCCTCGTTGTATGACATCCTGTGCCAGTTCGTTGATCAGAAACGAGAAAATTGTCGGTGAGGCTACACAACCTTGCTTAAGGCCTTGCATACATTCAAAGAAATCAGTGTATTCGTTTCCGCACCGCACGCATGCTTTCACATTTTCATACATGCTCTTTAACACCTTAAATATTTTGCCTTGTATGCCTAATCGAAAAAGCACTGAGAGAGAGAGAGAGAGACTGAGAGAGAGAGAGAGAGAGAGAGAGAGTGTGTGTGTGTGCATAAACGCAGACACACACGAACTAGCATTTACACTCAGTTGCACACACAAAAAAGAGCACACCAAAATATATGTTCTTAAGCTCATGCTTTTAGCGGAAAGGCAACAAAATACAACACAACAGAAATCGGAAAATGTTAGTTAATCAAATGTTGAGGAATATCATTTCACATAAGACCAGTAAGTTTTTAACAAGCACAGTGAATAAAAAACAAAAAAACAAAAAAAACAGAGCAACACACACACACACACACACACACACACACACACACACACACACACACACACACACACACACACACACACACACACACACACACACACACACACAGCTCAATGTTCCACCAAAGACAGTTAATCAAAGCATTTTGCTATTGAAAAGCCCTGACCCTAAACTTTAGAGTTTGTTTCCTTTTTAAAAATCGAAACTTCCCCAGAAAAAAAATCTTCCAGTTTGGTCGACGCAACTTCATGTTAAGCAATACTTATCACGGTGAAAAAAACAACAATTATTAAACAAACAAAACAAATCCAACAACAAGTAACAATAAATAAAAAGCAAACAAACAAAGTGTGACGTCACAAACAAGTATGACGTGATCGATCTAACTTCTGACGCGCCACAGTCATCACATGTTCTCACTTGAAGTGCTGGTCCTGTTGTTGTGTGAAACAATACAGATGTACACCAGAACAAAACGCAATTTTTGAAAATCAACAAGAAAATCAACATGATCTTTTGACCAACTAAAACAGACTTCCCAATGATCCTTTAGCCTATTGCATGTGATCTACTCTGCTAATTTGTTTGGTGGTAATAGTGCGTTTTGGTCAAGAAAACGTCAGTACTTTACAGCGGGTGGCTACATGAGCCTAACGTATGAGTTGAACATAATTATGGCATAACAATGACGAAACAACATGAAAATGCCTAAATCCTGAAAAAATGAAGAAAACAATGCAAACTGCCATATTTTAATTTTTTTTTTTTTTTGGGGGGGGGGGGGGGGGAGGGGAAGAGATACTGGGAACACGCTGTAAGATTCAATATCGGGTTATTATAAAGTAGCCGACATAAAATGCAAACAGGCGCCTTTATCAGGGGGTGGAGGGGGAGAGAACCTGTGAGTATTTACACATACTGTGAGATTCAATATTCGGTTCTGTAGCTGACATTAAAAAACACAATCACGGTCATCAATACATCAGATTTAAAAATGAATAGAGGTCAAGGTCACTTATGGCTGTCAGAAAACAAGTGTACGCTTTTCACACAACATTCGTTTGTCACATCAAGTACATAATCATGATCATCCCTCAAAATCACATGTGTAAAGTTCACGGATGATGCAAAGCCAAATTCTAAACAGCTATTCACTTGTAACCAGCTCATTTCACTTTGCCTAGCATCTGTGACTGCTTTCCGCTTAATATTACATGACAGAAACAACAGAGAACACATTTAGGACACCCACACTGGTCTGATTGTAGTAAACTGAGCCAAAACATTATTGCTCCCATTTTTGTACCCCAACTAAAACATTCATTCTCGTGTCATTTTATTCAAACTTTATGTGCCATTAAAGGCCCTTCACTTGGCTACCTTGCACACTTTTCGGATCAAAGATTTCTGTTTTAAGTATCACGTGACCGCCACCAAAGTAAGGGTACCCCCTCAAATCGACCTGACAATAACGTCAGGTACCAATTAAAAAATCGACAAAAATTCAGAATAGGCGCAGCTTGGCAACTTTTACATACGAGAAGAAAGAAAAATCATTTATCTATTCAGAACAGGTTGTTTTGTTTTGCTATCTTGCGTATCTCTTGTGTTATGTCATTGTTTTGCTCAGTTTAGTTTAGTCATTTACAGGCGTTTACAGAAGAACCTGGATTTCTCGTTTCACGGGCGGGGCGGGGGTGAGGAGACATATATTGAAATGTAGCCCTGACGATCTAACTACTCTGTTGATAACGGTAGCTGTTGATGCTACACGAGTGTTCGTGGCGGACTGGAGGTGTGACCAATGGGCGTGTCACTACCGGGCTGTGCTGATGGGCCGCCCGATCTCAGATGACCATCTGCCGTGGCTGGAACAAGAAGAAGCGACACAAGCGAATGATAACTACAAGTTAGTATCCCCCTGCATTGGCTCTGTAGACACCCGCTTGCTTCCCTTTATATAATAAACCGACCACAGGGCATAGTCGTCCTGAAATAAATCCTTTGTATTTATTGTGTGTATTTTGCATGTGAAAAGAAATGGCTTGTCTAGATTTCTAACATGGATTTATTTTCTTAAAGGCTACACCCGGACAGTTACGTATATAACGTTTGTGTGCGTATGTATCTCTCCCAGGACTAGGAGCTACAAGAAATGGACATGCATTGATGTACATCACTTAACTTGCGGCCGACCATGTCTAGACAGAGAAAAGTTTAGCTTTTACATCTTTTTGTAATTAGCTACAGGACACCCGGACAATAAAGAACTTAAATCGTCGCTTCTTATTGAAAACGAGAGTAGTAGTGGTTATACTAGCAGAAGTTGTAGTAGTACCAGAAGCAAAGCAATCAAAATGTGTAACAGAATGAAACGGATATTTGGATTTTGAAAAAAGCTTTTGATTCTCTGGGTTAGCAGTTTGTGTTTAAGGTATTGAAGTAATATGGTTTTAGTCAAGATATATGTTGATGGGATAACACGTTTTAGGCTGGTATTGAATTAACAGCTATTGTTCTGACCAGTTGCATCCGTTTCCTGGTGATCCTGCCGTGCAGACAATGCACTGAACACCACGACGTCGCTACTCAATGGAAGGTCGGTAGGGGTTGAACAACAACAGGAGTAACAACCTGCACACAAACGAACTGAGACTGTTATTTCTCAGACTTGTTGTTTCTTGGCTTAGACATATTATATTCTTGCTGTGAAATACACACACACACACACACACACACACACACACACACACACACATAAACACGCACGTACGCACTCACGCACGCACGCACGCACGCACGCACACACACACACACACACACACACACACACACACACACACACACACACACACACCCACACATGGTATAATAATCATTCAGGTTTATACATTTTCATCTACACCCGACAACCTTTCATTTGAGAAAGATTGATTGTATAATTGTTCCTATTGGTAAAGCACTAAATTGTAGTATTGAAATAATTAAAATAAACTTACACCTACATGAAAATAATCAACCGACTCTCTGTAGTTATCCGTTTCATCTAGTATTGTTTAAAAGGAAGTAATTGTCAAGTCCATTCATTGAATCAATTGTTCTGTCAAAGGCGGTCTTAAAATGAAATATCAGGCTTAATTAATTGTGTTTATGTTACAAAAGGAAGTATATGAAATCTCCTTATGTCTTTGCACGCAGCAAATCAATGTGCTATATTTATTTTGTTCCGATTAAGCTTAATAAACGCGCATTTAAAATTATTTGATTTTTTAAATTCATAAGTCTAGTAAGAACAAAATAATTATCACATTTAACTGTACTTCGAGGAATGTAAAATTCTTAATTAGAGAGTGGCCTTTCCTTTAAAGTTTAACTAACATCAATGAACGATTTTGAACCTATTAAAAACCGTCTGTCAGTCAGAAGTCGGCAAAATATGTGGAGTCAAATTATGGAAAAGTTGTTGAAGTGAACTTTCGACCGGTTTTTAACTGACTCTCGGCCGACTCGAAGTTGTCTTAGGCTGGGGATGACAACAGTGATGCATATTCGAGGTCAACAAACAGAAATTTGGAGCGTCGCGCGAAACTTCGCTATGTCGGAACTAAACAACGGAGCGGTGGCGCTACAGGATGTGACCTTTTCGTCCGAGAAGTTTATAACTCGTTTCTGAGCATGTTGCTACGTGCTTGCATGTCGAGTTCTGAACATGACCAGGAAATGTAAAAAGCTGACAGCTAGATGTAAACAACTTACTGTTAGTTAGTAAGTTAGTTAGTTGTTGCTTTTTGGGTCTAACAACTTACTGTACAGGTGAGAAAAGCTAAATAATCTTAATCATGTACAGCAACACAGTCTGAGAGAAACCAAGGGACTATTTCGTAACAGTGTTCAAACGGCTCGAATTGCGCGAAAGATGAAATAACAACCCTAGATATAGAAAGTATTAGTGAGGGCGTCAAATTTCACTAGACGGTCGATTATGATTTCTGTCTGTTTGACCCATTTTTTGAGTCGGACTTTTGAATGTATTGGACTATGATAACAAATACAGACGGGTTGAAAATAGTTCCGTGTGATGAGACTAGGTATTTGGGTTCCAACCGGTGAATAATCTCCTTTTGCTAAGGGCGCCATTTTTGTTTGTCTCATTAGAGTGAATTATGACAAGATATTGTAATGCAGTCATACCGTTGAGTTCATACATTTGCCACTGCAGTCTCTGGCTAGCCATGCCCAAAATCGACGAATATTTGAGAGACTCGATCATCTAATGTTTAAGAGGTATATATTGAGGGATTTAAAGATATCGAGTGAATGGACCGGTTTTCTAATGCACTGTGGTGGACACTTATCGTGCCCCCTCCCCCCTACCCGGTTTTGCTAGTTGACTTTGATCGGGACAAATGAACTGACTACAATTATGATATTTCAGTATGTGCAAGTTTATGAATTTTGTTCACACACACACACACACACACACACACACACACACACACACACACACACACACACACACACGTACATACACACACACATACACGTACACACACACACACGCGCTACGCTGGATATACAAAGCCGATCTTGAGTCATCATTGTCATGACTGTGCAATATGAGCATTTGTTCTAAAACTGTAACACAAAGGGATTGCTGTGGTTAGTTGCCATGTTCCTTTCTGGTGAGACACTTGCACACTAGATCGCGTCTGTGTCACAGAGAAAGAGACATAGAGGGTATAGACATTGTTGCACAGAAACAAATCCTACTATCAATCTCATAACAAGTGATCAAAACCGCTATTTCTCACGAGGAACAGATTCTGCACAGGGTACAGTACCTAGTAAACGCCCACCCCTACTATTTTAGCGAAAGTGGTGTATGAAAGGGGATGGGCGTATACAAGGTAGTGTACAGTACACAAAGCGTGGTACACCACCTTTTACCTTATATGTAAATAGAGAATACTACATGGCTTGCTGTGTCGTACCAGATTTACACGAGTTGTTTTTTTTAAATAGTGAACTGCGAGCGAAAGCAAGCTGTTCACTATTTGAAAAAGCAACGAGTGTAAATCTGGTACGACACAGCAAGCCATGTAGTATTCTGTTTTTCCTACATTATATACTTCTGTGCCAGATCTAACTAAAAGTCACCGACAGCGCTATTGCCTTTGGATCAACCCGCTTTAGAACTTCAAATCACTTTACTCAATTTGACATTCATTCCTCCGCCATGACACACACTCTCAAACTAGGACAAAGTAGTTCGCCTTTGTTAACACTGTTAAGTTTAATATTGAAGATTGATGAAATAAATTCAAACAACGAAATCATGGTCACTTCAAAATATACCAGATAAAAAGAAAAGCAGTGGCCACAGGATAAAAGAAACCAAAAGGAACAACAACAGCAAAGCATATCCTTCCGCGATAGGATTAGCTTGACCTTCCGGTTGATCCCATGTACTACTAATTTACATAGCTTGACCTTCCGGTTGACCTCATTTACATGATATACACACGTGTGATTTGAACGATTTTTATCTCACGGGTATCTCTCTCACGTATGTAGGATAAAGTAAAAATGACCCTTTTGGCCATACTAGGAACACACAGTGCAGACAACGAGTGCACAATAAATCAATTAAAAAAATTAACACCAACCTTTACATATGGCACACACAATCGGCAGAACTACAACAATCCAAATCAGTTTCAAGATTTTATAGATCACATTAGGTCGAATTTGAGGTTGAGGTCGAGGTCGAGGCAGAGGTCCCGGTCGCGGAAGTGGTCGAATCCAAGGTCGAAGTGGAGATCTATGTGATATAAATCCTGGCTTTGATGCTGCAGTTGTCGCTGCTACACACACACACACACACACACACACACACACACACACACACACACACACACACACACACACACACACACACACACACACACACACACGCGCGCACGCACGCACACACACGCACACAAACACACACACACACACACACACGCACGCACGCACACACACGCACACACACACACACATAAACACACACACACACACACACACACGCACGCACACACACGCACACAAATACATACATACACACACACAACCACACACACACACACACACACAAACACGCACACACACACATATACGTGTCTGAAGGGGGATATCTGGACATTTGCCGCAAAGAAATATGTGTTATATCTGGACTTGTTTATTTCTAAAGCTACAGACACGGAGTGCGAGTGTAAACATGTGTTAGACTTTAAATATGACCGGAAAGCTGTAAATACTATCAACTTTATCAAAATGGCGTTACATATGCGTGGTAGTACAAAAAACTACCAGTAATCCCAAATTATTTTTTTTTTGACAGGGACAAACCAAGGGGAACTTTAACGCCTCTCGGCGTATTTTTTTGAGACAAATGTCTCCGCAGCTGATAGTTGGTAGCCTTTATTGGATGTCGTTATTCAAATGCAATCCGTCAGAGACAGAAAGCTTAGAAAGGAATTACGTTGTATTGTTTTCCTGCTTTGCCTGGCTCAGGTCGGGAAATTCAGGACCGAAATGACCCAAGGCGCAACTCATTCCTTTTGATGAGTTTCAAGTTTCTTATAAAAGTTTTCGCAGCTGTTGGTAGACTTTATTGGATGTCGTTATTCATATGTATCCGTCAGAGACAGAGAGCTTAAAAAGGAATTACGTAATTGGTAGACTTTATTGGATGTCGTTATTCAAATTACAAACCGACACAGACAGAAAGCTTAGAATGTTTTTTGTTTTTGTGGGTTTTTTTGCGCATGAAAAGACTTCAGGCCAGATTTTCTTTACAAAACCGGGGAGGTAGGGTAGGGGAAGGTTGTTTTTTTGAGCATGAAAAGACTAGGTGTCTAAAGCAGAGTTCCACTATACTTTTTGGTTTGGAACGTTCACAAATGCTTTGGGTGTTACCAAATGTAGGCAACTAGATGCTACAATGAATATATATATATATCGCAATAATTGATCATTTATGTCAAAAAGTGGAGATTTGTGCGCATGTTCGGGGTTATGCTCGATAGATTAACACAGAACACCCAAACCTTAATGGGGAGCTGGGCCAATGTAAAAGCAATGTTTTGGCGTCAAAACATTTTTCAGATTGCTTCTAGATTTCTCTCAAAATTAATTAACTAGTTTAATCGATGTGCCAGCTCTGAGCAATAGCAAAATGGGCGGAGCTTAGGTTTGTTCCAGCTCTGACGCAATTCGCAAAACGGACAATATAAGGCCCGTATAGATGAAATATGTACTCCTGATGATAGAATAGCATATAAGCCTATTTAACACTTCCTATCAGTGGATGCATCAAAGTGGTGAAATCTTCATGTTATGCGGCAAAAACGAAATGTTCCAGCTCTGAGGTGTTTGATCTCCCTTTCCCCGTCGCGATATAACCTTCTTGGTTGAAAGCGACGTTAAACACCAAATAAAGAAAGAAAGAAAGAGCCGGGGGAGTAACGAGCTGATCCCGAATATATGATAAATGTTATGACCTTATGTTTTAAAATAAAGTCTTGAGACAGGGGTTCCACTGTAGCATACACAGGCTAGGGTATGATTTAAAGGCAAAAGTGTTTAAAAAAAAGTACAGGTTACTTACATTTTTTGGTGTAAGTTAGACACGAAACCAGCACAACATAGTAGCAGAATGATAATACATGTATTTTGAAGGAATATGGAGCCTTGGAGGACAAAATAAACAACAAAAACCACTACTACCACAACATTTACTTTTTTTTAATATCAAAGTTCTAAGAGAAGATTTTTTGTTCTAAAAACTGAGCTTGATTTACAAAACCTGACTGATACAAAAGCATAACATCCAATATATGTCAGCAAACAAAAACAACAAAAATATTAGTTTTAATTTAAAATCTAGAGAAAACGAGAGAGAGAGAGGGGGGGAGGGATAGAGAGAGAGAGGGATAGAGAGAGAAGGAAAGAGAGAGAGAGGTAGAGAGAGAGAGAAAGACAGACAAAGAGATGATACACATATACAGAGACAGAGAGAAAGACAGAGAGAAAGACATAAAAATAAAGACAGATGGAAACAAACAAAATTACAAAAAAGAACAAACAAAGAAACAAGGAAACAGGGAACGAAAGAAAGAAAGAAAGAAAGAAAGAAAGAAAGAAAGAAACACACAAACAAACACACAAACAAACCAACACACAAATTAAAACATAAACAAAGAAACAAACACACAAAAAACAACCACAAACACATAAACAAACAAACAAATACACAAACAAACAAACAGACAAACAAACAAACAAAGCCGTTTTTCACACTTCATCATTTCGCAATAGAAGATTATCGACTTGTTTACCGTATTACGTAGACTTTACTTTGAAAAAAACACTTCAGAAATGTTAAGCTCTTCTACGCCTACTCTCGTAAACTTGACAAATCATCCATTACTGTTTGTTGTTTCAATACGATGCGACATTAGAGTAGGAAGTTCTTGGAAAGTCAAGTGTGGAAGTGAAAAGTTAAATCACCAAGCAGGCAATCTGACAATTAACCCATTCACACGACAGATACAATACATCTCTTTCGCATTCTTCTTTCGTCTGATGAAACTTCAGGGAAATACTTGTATGTACGAACAAATTAATGTTAGGGGGTTAGAAGCATAATTATGTCCAAAACAAATTCAAAGAGCCGGAGCACTTCTAAATGTAAATTTACGGACTTATGTACTGACAATTTCTTTGTCGATAACATTGACAGAGTCACACAATGTTTATCTTGTATTCTAAGTCTGGATGAAACTCAATGACATATGTACTAGACCATAACGAGAGACTAGATTTATGTACCAGACAATGATGAACGTTACTAATTTATGCACTGGACTATTTGGTGGAAATTCATTGAATTATGTACCAGACAATTTCTGTATGGATGAAATTAATGGAATTATGTACCAGACTATTTCTGTATGGATGAAATTAATGGAATTATGTACCGAACTATTTCTGTATGGATGAAATTAATGGAATTATGTACCAAACTATTTCTGTATGGGTTGAATTTAACGCTTTAACTGTCCTTCCTAGGGCTAATCCTTTCGAAGAAAACATCTATTACTGTATTGGTATGTCTTATACATTAATTTCTGCAACATTCTAAAATCATTCTAATGAATAGTTTTGAAATTATCTTGTCATCCATAATTAATTCTATTTTTCATTTAATAATTTTTACTAAGTCAATCTAAGATCAGAGCACATTTTGTTTTTGATCATATACTATTATTCTAAATACATTGAAGCAAAAGCACACCAAATTTGAACACAAACAGTTCTGTTTTATGAATGTTGTGGTCAAATGACTTGAAAGAGAAAAACGGTGTATTTGAAGGTAGCTCCTGGCCTTAAATCTAAATCGCTACATATGTCTATATGGACCTAGCACGGTTGGCCTAGTGGTAAGGCGTCCGCCTCGTGATCGGGAGGTCGTGGGTTCGAACCCCGGTCGGGTCATACCTAAAACTTTAAAATTGGCAATCTAGTGGCTGCTCCGCCTGGCGTCTGGCATTATGGGGTTAGTGCTAGGACTGGTTGGTCCGGTGTCAGAATAATGTGACTGGGTGAGACATGAAGCCTGTGCTGCGACTTCTGTCTTGTGCGTGGCGCACGTTATATGTCAAAGCAGCACCGCCCTGATATGGCCCTTCGTGGTCGGCTGGGCGTTAAGCAAACAAACAAACATATGTCTATGTAGTTCTCCAGAATGGCCAATCGTTGAATGTCGGAAATCATGTGTACTCAAAATATGTGTTGTTTCACTGCCTTGAATAGATACAAAAATCCGAAAACAGATAAACTGCTAACGTTCCGAAATTCAGAATAAAAAAAAACAAGTCGCGTGAAGCGATAAAAAAATTTAGTCAAGATCAACACTACAAACCAATCATCGCCGAGACTACATTCAGATAGTCTCGGCTAACCATAACGAAAACCGAGACAGGTCACGCTCGCCGCCGAGAAGAACGCGTCCGTAGTACTTACTGAACCTATTTTCTTTCATTCTGAGCACATTTTTAGAGTAAACATGACATATTTATATATTTTTGAATTCAGGAGAAGATGAAGAATATAATGCCATCATTTTTTTGCAAAAAATCGATTTTAATGACAACTTCAATGAGCAAACTCATTAATTAATTTGTAAGCCTCGAATCTGAAATGCAATACCAAAAGTCCGGGCTTCGTCGAAGATTACTTGACCAAAATTTCAACCAATTTACTTAAAAAATGAAGGCGTGACAGTGCACCTCAACTTTCACAAAAAGCCGGATGTGACGTCATCAAAGACATTTATCGAAAAAAAGAAAAAACATGTGGTGATATCATACCCAGAAACTTTCATGTGAAGTTTCATGAAGATCTGTCCAGTAGTTTTCTCTGAATCGTTCCACACACACACACACACACACACGAAACTATCCAGCATGCACCCCCAAAACGGAGAATGGGTGCCTCAATGGCGTTGAAAGAACGATGATCCTACACACTGACAAAAACCCACTCGTGCAAAACACGAGTTTACGTGGGAGTTACAGCTTCTTATTAACGAAAAGGAGGAAGAAGATAACAAGAAACCAACAACGACTACACAACACAAACTCTCATCAAAATCAGTCAGCCACGTGGCGCGTAAAACGCTGACGCATGCGCAGACGGTGCGGTTGTCGCGCACGTGAGCAAAGCACCATACGCCCGCACGTGCAACCGTCTTGGACCAATCAGAGCCACTGTTGGAAGCCGCGGGTCTTTGGGTCGTTTTGTACATAAAGCGATCAGATCGAGACATTCGTCCACTCACTCCAATCTGCGCCGACCATAGTCTGAGAACTAGCCAGCAACCAAGAGGCCGCCACAACAACCATCTGCAACTTTCTCCGTTTTTCTGTTTCGAGTCCTTCAACACCGCAAAGAAATCGTAAGTGTTATTGTGTGTGTGTGTGTGTGTGTGTGTGTGTGTGTGTGTGTGTGTGTGTGTGTGTGTGTGTGTGTGTGTGTGTGTGTGTGTGTGTGTGTGTGTGTGTGTGTGTGTTGTATCTTTTTTTATTTTTTTTAATTTTATTATATCTTGTTCTCTTTCTTGTTCTTTCTTCTTAAACTTCAGTGAGTAAGTTGCGTTCGAATCTTCCTCCATTTTCTTTTTGTTATGCAAGTGTTGTTCTGGTTGTCTCTGTCTTTCTCGTTCTTCTTTCACTCAAGGATACTGTGTCTGCAACTTTGTCTACCTTTCTGCTTCGTGCACTTTTGCTTCAATATACACCACAAATCGTCTTCTAACTGCTGTCTTTTTGTTCGTCTGAGTTTTATATGAAACACAAGCATCTCTAACATGTATTTGTCTTTCTGTCTGTCTGTTTCTTCTTAGACTCGAGTGTGTTGTGTCCTGATCTTTCCCCATTTTACTTTCGTCGTGTTTTATTCTCCTCCGTTGAAATCACAAGTGTTTGCTTTGTTGCATTTCTTTGTTTTCTTCTTTCAATTCTGTACAAAAAACAAGACGTTTACGAACGTTATAGTTTCTTTTCCGCCGTGCGTTTTCGCTTACGTTCAAAACGCGGAAACAATCGTTCGTGGTGTCTTTCTTTGTTTTTATATTTAGTCAAGTTTTGACTAAATATTTTAACGTAGAGGGGGGAATCGAGACGAGGGTCGTGGTGTATGTGTGTGTGTGTGTGTGTGTGTGTGTGTGTGTGTGTCTGTGTGTCTGTCTGTCTGTGTGTGTGTGTAGAGCGATTCAGACTAAACTACTGGACCGATCTTTTTGAAATTTGACATGAGTGTTTCTGGGTATGAAATCCCCGAACGTTTTTTTCATTTTTTCAATAAATGTCTTTGATGACGTCATATCCGGCTTTTCGTGAAAGTTGAGGCGGCACTGTCACGCTCTCATTTTTCAACCAAATTGGTTGAAATTTTGGTCAAGTAATCTTCGACGAAGGCCGGACTTCGGTATTGCATTTCAGCTTGGTGGCTTAAAAACTAATGAGTGAGTTTGGTCATTAAAAATCTGAAAACTGTAAAAAAAATATTTTTTATATAAAACGATCCAAATTTACGTACATCTTATTCTTTATCATTTTCTGATTCCAAAATTATATAAATATGTTATATTTGGATTAAAAACAAGCTCTGAAAATTAAAAATATAAAAATTATTATCAAAATTAAATTGTCCAAATCAATTTTAAAAACACCTTCATCTTATTCCTTGTCGGTTCCTGATTCCAAAAACATATAGATATGATATGTTTGGATTAAAAACACGCTCAGAAAGTTAAAACGAAGAGAGGTACAGAAAAGCGTGCTATCCTTCTCAGCGCAAGTACTACTCCGCTCATCTTGTCAATTTCACTGCCTTTGCCGTGCGCGGTGGACTGACGATGCTACGAGTATACTACGGTCTTGCTGCGTTGCATTGCGTTCAGTTTCATTCTGTGAGTTCGACAGCTACTTGACTAAATGTTGTATTTTCGCCTTACGCGACTTGTTTTGAATTCAGCGGCAAGCGCAAGTCTGTTTGGTTTAAACAATGTTTTATTCATGTTTTACATGTTCATGAGATTTACATTGTCGTAAAGTGAAAACAAGCCTACGGCGTATGGCGGTGTCTTCAAAACAAACTTGCAATCAGAAGATGCTGTGATCGACTAGTCTGTTTCGTATGTTTCTCTATTTTCCCTGCGTCGTGCTCCTTCTCTTGCGTTGAAAGGTAAAAGGAATCGTCAATATTGTTTTGGTTGTCTCAACATGTCTTCGTCGACTCCGGTGCGTAGTGCACATCTCTTTTGTATGTTGTGTCCGGAATTTTCTCCATTTTTTTCTTTTGGCTTTCGCTTTCGTTTTCATTCAAAACGCAGAATAATTTGTCTTCCATTTTTCCAGTCTTTGATTCTGTGCGAAACTTACAACTCAAGTGCAGCAAGTTAGGGAACATAGATTATTGGGTGTTACTATTGATCAAGAGTTAAAATGGCAAACTCATTTGAGTAATATTTGCAAACTAGCATAAACAAATTTGTACCTGGTATCAAAATTAAGGCATTACGCAGATTCTGCAGCACTCAAAATGTTCTATTACGCCCACATAATGCCTCATATAAACTTCGCATCGACACTTTGGGATAACTGCAGTGATGTTCATTAAAAGTGCACATCTCTTTTGTATGTTGTGTCCGGAATTTTCTCCATTTTTTTCTTTTGGCTTTCGCTTTCGTTTTCATTCAAAACGCAGAATAATTTGTCTTCCATTTTTCCAGTCTTTGATTCTGTGCGAAACTTTCCCCTCCAGCATCTCCCCACCCACCCCATCCCGCCCCACCTCACCCCCTACCTAGTGCCTATAATAACGTGTATATATTTTCTGCGCTTTGTGTCAGCACTGTTTGTGTGTGTGTAAATAGTATCGTTGACACGTTTTTATATAGAAGCCTATTGTGGTTCTTGTGCTTAGGCTGTGTATTGGATTGTCATTGTATGCCTGCATTATTAGTTGTCAGTAATTATTACATGTGCTGATTGTTCTCTTTGCCTGCGCGCGTATAGTATGTTGGTTATGTTTGGTCATAGTATGTTTGGTTATGTTTGGTCGTTATCTTTGCCTGTGCGTGTATAGTTTGTTGGTTATGTTTGGTCGGTTTCTTTGCCTGTGCGTGTATAGTATGCTTGGTCGATGTATGTATTGTAAAGCGCTAAGAGTAGACATTTTTCTAGAATAGCGCTATAAAAGTTTGCATTATTATTATTATTATTAAATCCAACACCAAGAAAACACGCATGTCTTGATTACACTCAACATGAGCATTCATTCTTGTACAATTCACACAAAAACAAATCAGGTGTAGTCTTTACTACAATCAAAATCAGCTTATATATTCTTGTAAAACTTGCAGACAAGAAATCAAACTGTTGTCATAGTTACAACTGTAGTAGTAATAACATTCAAAATTAGCATTTAGTATTGTAAAATTTAGACACTAAGAATCAAACTGTGGACTATTAATTCACAACTGTAGTTTTGATAACAGTCAAAATGAGTATTCATTCGTGGACAAATCACACACAAAGAAAACAAGCTACAGTCTCAATTAGATTCAAAAGGAACTTTTATTTTGTACAAAATACACCCACATTCGTCTATCTAATCAATACGCTCGATTCTCGGTGTGCAGATGCAGAAGATAGCAGTGGCCATGTTGGTTGTATGCATGCCGATCCTGACGTCACTCCTGGAGCAGAAGACGACCGTCCCTCCATGGCGACCACAGGGACGCTTCGGGAAGAGGGGAGACTTTGGTCAGGTTTTTTTTCACTCTCTCTTTTTCTTTGTTCTTCTCTCTTCTTTTTACATTTAGTCAAGTTTTGACTAAATGTTTTAACATAAAGGGGGAATCCAGACGAGGGTCGTGGTGTATGTGTGTGTGTGTGTGTGTGTGTGTGTGTATATATATGTGTGTGTGTGTGTGTGTGTGTGTGTGTGTGTGTGTGTGTCTGTCTGTCTGTCTGTCTGTGCGTGTGTGTGTGTAGAGCGATTCAGACCAAACTACTGGACCGATCTTTATGAAATTTGACATGAGAGTTCCTGGGAATGATATCCCCGGAAATTTTTTTATTTTTTTCGATAAATACTTTTGATGACGTCATATCCGGCTTTTTGTAAAAGTTGAGGCAGCACTGTCACACCCTCATTTTTCAATCAAATTGATTGACATTTTTGTAAAGCAATCTTCGACGAAGGCCGGACTTTGGTATTGCATTTCAGCTTGGTGGCTTAAAAATTAAATAATGACTTTGTTATTAAAAATCTGAAAATAGTAATAATTTGTTTTTATATAAAACGATCCAAATTTACGTTCATCTTATTCGACATCATTTCCTGATTCCAAAAACATATAAATATGTTATATTTGGATTAAAAACAAGATCTGAAAATTAAAAATATAAAAATTGTGATCAAAATTAAATTTCCGAAATGGATTTCATCTTATTCCTTGTCGGTTCCTGATTCCAAAAACATAATAGATATGATATGTTTGGATTAAAAACACGCTCAGAAAGTTAAAACGAAAAGAGGTAGAGAAAAGCGTGCTATGCAGCACAGCGAAACCACTACCGCGCTGAACAGGCTCGTCAGTTTCACTCCGTTATGCACAAGCCGCAGACTACGGGCATTGTGAAAAAATGCAGTGCGTTCAGTTTCATTCTGTGAGTTCCACAGCTTGACTAAATGTAGTAATTTCGCCTTACGCGACTTGTTTTTCTTCTTTCTTTCTCTGATTTCTTTCTACTTTTCTTGTAAGGGTTGGGTTTTTTCGGGAAAAGGGGAGACTTTGGTCAGTCGTTTTTGTTTTTTTACACTCTCTCTTTTTCTCTTTCTTGGTTTAAGCGTGTTTTATTCAATTTCTCATCCACACGTTTCAAACAATAACAACATTAAGAACGTTAACAAGCAGATTGCTTAGGCCAAAAAAAAAATAGGTCTGTTTAGGGTAACCCGACCGACCCTATCGATTTGGCGCCGACCCAAAAACTTTTTTTTGATTTAAAAAAAAAAAAAAAAAAAAAAGAGGTAAAAATGCTAAAAAGAGACATTTGGCGTTTCTTTCTCTCCCTTTCTCTCTGTTTTATTTATACGTTAGTTTTGAAACATGTATTCAATCAAATATAAGAAGTGAATGTTCAGCCAACATAGCATTTACACCACACACAAAAAAAAAAAAAAAAAAAAAAAAAAAAACTACCTACCTACCGAACCTACTTTTTTTGGTCATGTTACCCTAAACAGACAATTTTTTTTTTTGGCCTTATGGACAC
The DNA here is from genome assembly GCF_037325665.1 of Littorina saxatilis. Classification (NCBI taxonomy): domain Eukaryota; kingdom Metazoa; phylum Mollusca; class Gastropoda; order Littorinimorpha; family Littorinidae; genus Littorina; species Littorina saxatilis. The sequence continues at coordinate 19,473,064 of NC_090258.1, forward strand.
GTTCTTGAAATAATAATCAATACACATTCCGATAGCAAAACATGGCGAACAAGTGATAGCTTCAACACTTATCTTGATAATCTTTAATTAGATTTTATACAAATAAGATGAAGAGAGAGACAGAGAGAGAGAGAGAGAGAGAGAGAGAGAGAGAGAGAGAGAGAGAGAGAGAGAGAGAGAGAGAGAGAGAGAGAGAGAGAGAGAGAGAGAGAGAGAGAGAGAGAGAGAGAGAGAGAGAGAGAGAGAGAGAGAGAGAGATGTTCTTTAAATTTTGGACAGTGTAACAAGAAATGTTCAGAATCTTCCGGGCATGCTCCACACGTACATTCTAAATTATCAGAGAGGTGTCGATTAACTAAGTCTTGTTTCAAATCGCTCATGTTTAATCTCAACCTGCTGTGAAGTACCTGTGCCTGGCCGTTGCCTAAATAATAACAACAACATCTCCATCGGTCAAATACCTTTTAAATTCACCAACTGACTGCGTTTGTTGCATATTTTTTGGAAGATTATTCCACAAAGCTGTCGTTGAAGGAAAAAATGAAGATTTATATAACTCACTTCTGCACAATGGAACCTTACGTTCAAGAGGGCGTCGTCTGTGGTAAGGATTTACATCGGAAACCAGGACCGGCAGTTTGGAATATAAATATTCTGGGGTAAAAACGATTTACAATTTTATAATACAGCAAAAGTTTATGACGACGTCGCCTTTCTTTCAGGGGCACAAAACCCGATTCGTTATACAGTTTTGGGTGGCTTGTGCCACGTACTGCACCTACAATGATTCGGATTGCATCGAGATGCAATGTCTCCAACTCGTCTGCCAAACACTGTGTTCTTTCTTTCTTTATTTGGTGTTTAACGTCGTTTTCAACCACGAAGGTTATATCGCAACGAGGGAAAGGGGGGAGATGGGATATGGGAAAGGGGGGGAGATGGGATAGAGCCACTTGTTAAGTGTTTCTTGTTCACAAAAGCACTAAGCCCTTTGCGTGACGTCTAACCCTCTTACGTCATAATGTGACGTCTTTAAATAGTTTCTATCACACACGTCAAACACTTTTGACCGAGACGTAATCTTCTTATGCGAGCTTTATCCATAGACTCGGAAATGTTAAAGTTTCTATCACACACACACGCACGCACGCACGCACAGACAGACAAAGTTTATCATCGCATAGGCTACACTTACGTGAGCCAAAAAACAATCTGCACCAGCTCGTTACTGAACCCACACGTATTACAGAAACTAAATCCTCATGCAATGATCTGGTCCTGACCACGAGTATAAACTTAATTAGTGAAGTTGTAGTGTTACCCGCCATTTGTAGTGACCATTCTGTGCCATGTGTAAAATTAACGTCACAGAGATTAAAAAAAGGTCAGTTCAAAAGGACTATATATAATTATGCCAAGTTAGATGTTGATACATTTTTGTTTGAATTAAACAAAATTGATCTTTTGAACACAGTTTTAAATGCGTCCATTGACGAAGCTGCTGCCTTGTTTTCTGAACATTTATTCCGTGTTGCAAAAACATGTATGCCTGTTAAGATAATAACAGTACGTGAAGATGATGCCCCATGGATGACTGAACATATTTTACAATTACGAAACGCAAAAAATTGTCCAAGTGTTAAGGAATTTAAACGTATTCAAGGCCGTGGGCCCTGACGGAATACATAATAAATTGCTTGCAGTTGGATTACCTGTTATCGTTTCACCGCTTACAATTCTCTTTAACAGATCCTTGTCTGAGGGTGTTTTTCCAGTTGTCTGGAAAACTGCTCACATTACGCCCATTTTTAAGAAAGGCGATAGGAGTGCTTGTTCCAACTACCGTCCAATCTCTTTGCTGAGTTGTATTGGGAAGGTGCTCGAAAAATGTATACAAATCCGTGTGTTTGGTTATTTGCAAAATTATGATTTGATTACACACTGCCAATCTGGTTTTATTGCTGGTGATTCGACTATTTATCAACTATTGAGTATACATGATGATTTTTGTGTTGCACTTGATAAAAACATTATGTCACAGGCAATATTTTTTGATCTATCAAAAGCTTTTGATAAAGTCTGGCATCGCGGTCTGCTCCACAAGCTTGAGGCGATAGGTATAAGAGGTCCCTTGCTTGTTTGGTTTGAACATTACTTGAGCGATCGCAGGCAAGCAGTAGTACTGAAAGGAACCGTACCAGATCAAGTTATGCTACCCTTTCTGCTGGTGTCCCCCAGGGTTCTGTCTTAGGACCTCTTTTATTTCTCATTTATATTAACGATATTGGTGTTGGTCTTGAATCAGTGTTGAAACACTTTGCAGACGATACGAGTATGTATTTAAGTTTAGATAACAATGATGTACGAGCAGAGATTTTGAATTCTGATTTGGATAAAATTCGCACATGGGCTTCTAAATGGAAAGTCAGTTTTAATTGTCAAAAGACAGAATTGTTGGACATTTGGCGGCAACAAAATGTTTTACTTCCACCATTGTATTTCGAAGATGCACACTTAGTTGATGCTGAAAATCACAAGCACCTTGGCGTCATTCTACAAGGTAATTGTAAATGGGATTCCCACATAAAAAGTCTAATTGCTAAATGTAGAAAGTCAATTGCGTGTTTTGGTTTATTCAAGCATCGTTTAAACAGAAAATCACTTGAAGTTATATATAAATCCTTTATGTTACCATTGTTTGATTACGCGGACGTTATTTGGGATAACTGTACACAGTGTTTACCCCCCGCGGGTTAGGGGGAGTCCCATATTGGTTGGGACTAGAAAGAATTTACCCGATGCTACCCAGCATGTCGTAAGAGGCGACTAACGGTTCTGTTTCTTCTCTTCTTTTGTCTTATTTCTGCCTTACCAGTCCTTTCACCTATATTTCCTTCCAAGAAAACTCTCCCTACTATTCCCTGCAGTTTTCCAATTCTTTTCTTGTTGTCTTATTTCTACCTGACTGGATCCATCACCTTTATTTCACTAACAAAAGTCTTCTTTTCCACATCCTTATTTCTCTGCACCCCGCATGTCGTATGAGGCGACTAACGGATTCTGTTTCTCCTTTTACCCTTGTTGAGTGGTTCTTGTATAGAATATAGTCAATGTTTGTAAAGATTATAGTCAAGCAGTATGTAAGAAATGTTTAGTCCTTTGTACTGGAAACTTGCATTTTCCCAGTAAGGTCATATATTGTACTACGTACGTTGCAAGCCCCTGGAGCAATTTTTTGATTAGTGCTTTTGTGAACAAGAAACACTTAACAAGTGGCTCTATCCCATCTCCCCCCTTTCCCTCGTCGCGATATAACCTTCGTGGTTGAAAACGACGTTAAACACCAAATAAAGAAAGAAAGAACACAGTGTTTGGCAGACGAGTTGGAGACATTGCATCTCGATGCAATCCGAATCATTGTAGGTGCAGTACGTGGCACAAGCCACCCAAAACTGTATAACGAATCGGGTTTTGTGCCCCTGAAAGAAAGGCGACGTCGTCATAAACTTTTGCTGTATTATAAAATTGTAAATCGTTTTACCCCAGAATATTTATATTCCAAACTGCGCCGTCCTGGTTTCCGATGTAAATCCTTACCACAGACGACGCCCTCTTGAACGTAAGGTTCCATTGTGCAGAAGTGAGTTATATAAATCTTCATTTTTTCCTTCAACGACAGCTTTGTGGAATAATCTTCCAAAAAATATACAACAAACGCAGTCAGTTGGTGAATTTAAAAGGTATTTGACCGATGGAGATGTTGTTGTTATTATTTAGGCAACGGCCAGGCACAGGTACTTCACAGCAGGTCTCTTTCTCTCTCTCTCTTTCTCTCTCTCTCTCTCTCTTTCTCTCTCTCTCTCTCTCTTTCTCTCGCTTTCTCTCTCTCTTTCTCTCTCTCTCTCTCTCTTTCTCTCTCTTTCTCCCTCTCTCTCTCTTTCTCTCGCTTTCTCTCTCTCTTTCTCTCTCTCTTTCTCTCTCTCTCTCTCTCTCTCTCTCTCTCTCTCTCTCTCTCTCTTTTTTTTTGTCCTTTACCGTTTGATCCCACTCCGTCCTCTTCTCTCCCTCACATTCTTTCTCATATTTCGAACTGTTGGTGGTTGGCCGGATTGAGTCAGATCATATGCCAGTTGAATTTCATGTTACGTTCCCATGTGATAATGTTTATCACGATACGCGTAAGAATGCAGACTGCTTTATTGAAAAGTATGTTTGGGATAGTGGGAAGGCGGAAACGTATGTGAATTTGATGTGTGCAGATGATATGTGTGCAAGGTTAGAGTCTGCCCAAAATTTGATTGATATGAATGGAGCTTTGGAACTATTTAACACTTGTGTTAAGGAAAGTGCTGACTGCATGAAGAAAAAAATTTATTAAAAGTTAAATAATCAATCGGATGATTGGTTCGATCAAGAGTGCAGAATAACCGGAAAAAATGTATGGAGATTGTTAAGCAGATGTAATTAGCCTGAAGACATTCACGCTCGCAATGTTTATTGTTTAGCCAGACGGGAATATAAAAACATGTTAGAAAGAAAGAAAAGATTGTATAATGATTTGACATTACAAAAACTTATTGAATCTGTAAATGATCAACAAGAATTTTGGAATATAATGCATAAATTATCCTCAAAACGAAAACAAATAAAGAACAACATACCAGTTGATACCTGGTTTCAGCATTTCAAAGTATTATTGGAAAAAGATGTAATTGAGGCTGAAGAAATTGAATATGAAGACGATGAAGGTATTTTGAATCGTCCTATTACAAAAGAAGAAGTTTTGATTGCAATGAGAAAGTTAAAACCTCAAAAATCTGCTGGGCCTGATGGAATAATAGGAGAACTGTTGAAAAATGTTTATTCTCCAGGTACACTTGTTCAATTTTTTGTTTTCCAAAGGTGTATTTCCTGAAAGTTGGACAGAGTCAGTTGTTATCCCTTTGTTTAAGAAAGGCGATGTGAGTGATCCAAATAATTATCGTGGAATTTCGCTGTGTAATGTTAGTAGCAAGGTCTATAGTACTGTGATTAATAACAGGTTGCAAGAATGGATTGAATGTAATAACAGTACGGGGGAATATCAAGCTGGTTTTAAGAAGAATTATTCCACTATTGATCATATGTTTACACTTTTGGCCTTTGTACAGAAACAATTTTCGTTAAATCGTAAGCTGTATGTTGCTTTTATTGATTTTGAGAAGGCATTTGATTCCATCAACAGAGCTTTGCTCTGGCCAATTCTGTTAAAAAATGGTATAAAAGGGAAACTCTTTAGGTGTGTGAAGAGTATGTATGATAATGTAAAAATAAAAGTGAGATGTGGAGCAAAGTTTACAGATTATATTAATTGTACATTTGGTGTTAAACAGGGCGATGTTTGTAGCCCAGTTTTATTTTCTCTCTTTATTAATGAGTTAGCACTTGAGATAATTGAGAATGGAAGACATGGTGCCACATTCACTGATGATTATTTGGAATTGTTTATTCTTTTGCTTGCTGATGATTTATTGTTGTTATCAGAGACTGTTGTGGGTCTACAGACTCAGTTAAATAATTTACGCAGGGCAGTGTCCTCTCTTCATTTAAAGGTAAACATGAGTAAAAGTAACATTATTGTGTTTAGGAAGGGTGGATATTTGAGTGCAAGGGAAAGGTGGACATATGGGGAAGATATTTTACCTGTTGTAAACGTGTATAAGTATTTAGGAATATTATTTTCAACTCGACTCAGTTTCACTGCTGCCTGTAGCGATCTCTCAAGCCGGGCCAAAAATGCTCTGATGTGTATTATACAAAGATTATCTGTGCTTAATAATAATAGTTTGAATTTTTTTTGAAGTTGTTTGACTCCCAAGCACAACCGATAGTACAGTATGGTGCTGAGTTATGGGGACTAGATAAGGCTGCTCTGCAGTGTGAAAAAGTTCATTTATTTGCATTGAAGAAGTTCTTAGGAGTCCGAATGCGAACACCTAATGACCTAGTATATGGCGAGACAAACAGATATCCAATATATTTGAATTCTATTTTAAGATGCGTAAGCTATTGGTTGAAACTGTTAAACATGGAGGCGCACAGACTTCCTCGTAAATCATATGAAATGTTGTATAAAATGGATGAGAGTGGTAAAAAGAACTGGGCCTCAAGTGTTCGCTGTAAATTGTATGAGTATGATTTTGGTTTTGTGTGGTTGAATCAGGGCGTTGTTAATGAAAAAGATTTTTTGTGTGTTTTTAGGGAAAGGTTGGTCGATTGCAGATGGCAAGAGTGGGATTATCATATACAAAATAGTGATAGATTTGCTGTTTATCGGACATTTTGTACTGTACATGACATTAAACCCTATCTTTTGTTGAATATGGATAGACATCTAAAGTTTATTATGACTAGGTTTCGATTAGGTATTTCAGAAATTGCTGTGCATTCTAACCGATATAAAAAAACATAATGCCGATCAGTTGATGTGTCCCCTTTGTAAAGAAAAGCAAGAAGATGAAGTCCATTTTGTTTTATGTTGTCCATACTTAAACAGATTAAGAGAAAAATGTATCCCATTTAAATATTATAAAACCCCAATCACTTTTAGACTTAGCTTGCTTCTGGCCTCACCTCAAGAAACTGTTGAAATTAAGAGATGTTGTAACCTCGTAGTTAAAGACCGTGTAATATATGTTTTATTCTGTAGTGTTGTGCGATTATTATGTTATTATGTTGTACCTTTTCTGCACCTGATGAGTTATATTATTTGCAACGTGAACCGTTTGTTCACACCCATTCATAAGGGGCTATGGCCTATTGAATAAATTATCTGCGTCTGCGTCTCTCTCTCTTTCTCTCTCGCTTTCTCTCTCTCTTTCTCTCTCTCTCTCTCTCTCTCTCTCTCTCTCTCTCTCTCTCTCTCTCTCTCTCTCTCTCTCTCTCTCTCTCTCTCTCTCTCTCTCTCTCTCTCTCTCTCTCTTTGTCCTTTACCGTTTGATCCCACTCCGTCCTCTTCTCTCCTTCACATTCTCTCTCATATTTCCATCTTACAGATAACAAGAACTAAAACCCGAAGCAGAGAGATATATACAGTCAAACCTGTCTATAATAGTTACCGACCTAAAGTGGTCAATTGGTCGTTAAGGACAAGGAAATTAAATCAAAATAAAACAAACTTCTCGCTGTGATCCTCTCGGATGGTCGTTGTGAGGAGAATTTCGTTGAGGTTTGACAAAAGCAGAACAACGGCTTATCAACCTCTCTGCAGGGGTGTGTTTGTCAGTTACCCTTTCTTTATGTTTGTGTCGATCTATCTCTGTCTCCCCCTATCTATGTCTGTGTCTCTCACACTGTAATCCTCAAGATAACACCACGTAGAAAAAACACAGAGAGGTATAATAATTAAGGCAGCCTACTTTATCTTCTCTCTGTATCTCCCTGTGTCTGTGTCTATGTCTGTCTGTCATTCTATCTGTCGGTCTGTCTCTCTTTCTGTCTGTCTGTCTGTCTGTCTGGCTATTTCTCTAGAGCACTCTGTCTATCTCTCTCTCTATCGCTTTCTCTGTATCTTTGACTCTCTCTCTCTCTCTCTCTCTCTCTCTCTCTCTCTCTCTCAATCACTCTGTCTGTCTGGCTCTCTCTAGATCTCTTGCTCTCTAGATCTCTCTCTCTCTCTCACACTCCCCCCCCCTCTCTCTCTCTCTGTCATTATCTTTGTCTCTATCTACCCCCCCTCCCCCCACTTTCTCTCTCTGTCTCTGTCTCTGTCTCTCTCTCTCACACACTCCTCCCCCCCTCTCTCTGTCATTATCTTTGTCTCTGTCTACCCCCCCCCCACTTTCTCTCTCTGTCTCTGTCTCTGTTTCTGTCTGTCTGTCTCTCTCTCTCTCACTCTCTCTCTCTCTAAGACTAGGGTTGTGTCTCAAAACCTTTGTCTTCATGCATAGAGGACCAGTCAATCACTCTCTGGCTCTCTGATCGTCTCTCTGATATACCCATTCTATTAATAACGGCATAATTATGTAGAAAACCCGACAGAGAGATACAACCATTATCACAGTTTAATCACCTTAATTCAGAGGTCTTATTATCTCATGAACCCACCCTTTTTTCTTTCAACTGTCAATACTCATTGTTGGTTTTCAAAGCCTTCAGAACATCCAGACGTATGGAGGAAACAGCACGGCGTTTTAAAATGTTATGAGTGGTTTTCTCTCTCTCTCTCTCTCTCTCTCTCTCTCTCTCTCTCTCTCTCTCTCTCTCTCTCTCTCTCTCTCTCTCTCTCTCTCTCTCCTCTCTCTCTCTCTCTCTCTCTCTCTCTCTCTCTCTCTCTCTCTCTCTCTCTCTCTCTCTCTCTCTCTCTCTCTCTCTCTCTCTCTCTCTCTCTCTCTCTCTCTCTCTCTCTCTCTCTCTCTCTCTCTCTCTCTCTCTCTCTCTCTCTCTCTCTCTCTCTCTCTCTCTCTCTCTCTCTCTCTCTCTCTCTCTCTCTCTCTCTCTCTCTCTCTCTCTCTCTCTGGCGGAGAGATTTGAATCCAAACATTTACCTGTCGAACTAATGTTTTTCAGAGATGACCGTGACAAAAAGAAATCTACAACAGGTTCTATTGAAAAGCTTATGTGGGACGAGTCGAAGAAGTCCGTGTTCGTTGAAGCAGTAAGCAGTGCTCAGTTTGAAACTGTTGTTGTAGAAGCTACAGTGATGTTGCCTGACTCTGTAGACTCTGCAGTTGACTGTCTAACGGCAGGGCTGTTACAGGCTGCAACCTGTATGAAGCGCGTAATCTACACTGGCCAGCGCCATAGTAAGTGGTTTGACAGAGACTGTAAAACGGCCAGAGATGAGACTAGGAAATGGTGGTGTTTGTTTCGCAGAGCAAAATGTACTCAAAATAAAACGGCACACAGGCTGAGTTATGTAGAAAACAGAAAATCCTACAGGTTTTTATTAACATCTAAAAGACAATCTTTTAAACAAAATAAACTTGCTGCTCTTGCCGAAAAAGCAAAAGACTCTAAACTCTTTTGGAGCGAACTTAAGTCCATTCGACAGTCGGCCGGTAAAACCCCAGATATTACTAGTGAACAGTGGTTCACTCATTTTAAGAATGTTTTTAGTGCTGATCTAGGTAACACTCAGGCTGGTAACGACGAACACTTGGTTGACCCTGAAAATACTGATATTGCTGTAGAATGTCTAGACATGCCAATTAGTCCTCAGGAAGTCGCCTCTGCAATAAAAAATCTTAACCCAAATAAATCTGCTGGTGCCGATGGGATTCTTGCCGGTATGTTAATAAACTCAGCCCAGCAAACTCTGCCGTTCATAGTAGAGTTATTCAACACAATATTTGACTCTGGTAATTATCCCGCTGCCTGGACAGGTGCTATTGTAGTTCCAATTCACAAAAGTGGTGATGTTGATACTCCTGACAATTACCGTGGAATTTCATTGCTTAGTATTCTAGGAAAGGTGTTTGCTACCATATTGAATAAACGTTTGTCAGGCTGGGCGAGTGAGAATAACAAAATCGATGAAGTACAAAGTGGTTTTCGTGCGGGTTATTCCACTATTGATAACGTCTTTGTTCTTTTTAGCATTGTGCAGAAATACTTACTGAAACGGTCTGGAAAGTTGTATGTATGTTTCGTTGACTTTCGTAAAGCATTCGATTGCGTAAACAGAGCAATTCTTTGGAACACACTGCGAAAAGCTGGGGTTGGTGGGAAAATGTTGAGGATTTTACAAAGTATGTATAAATCAGTTCGCTCGTGTGTGCGCTGTCCGGACAGCATTACAGACTTTTTCGAGTGTCCCATTGGTGTAAGGCAGGGGTGTGTCCTCTCACCAACATTATTCTCATTTTTGATAAATGAACTAGCCGTAGAGGTCTCTGAAAAGGGAATACATGGTGTTCAGCTGACTCCAGATGTCATTCAGATTTTAATCCTTTTGTTCGCGGACGATGTCGCTTTAACGTCCTTTTCGGCCTGGGGTCTCCAAAAGCAGATTAACATTTTGAAAAACTTTGCAGACAACTTTGGAATGTCCGTCAATTTGTCTAAAACCAAAGTGATAGTTTTCCGCAAAGGCGGTTTTCTTGCTGAGCGAGAGCAGTGGAAATATGGTAATGAACGTATAGAAGTCGTTAATAGCTATAAGTATTTAGGTCTTCATTTTACAACTAAGTTATCAATCACGAAAGCTATTGGTGAGCTGGCCGTCAAAGCCAAGGTAAGAACTATGCAGATTTTAAGATGTCTCTTCAGACTTGGTGATGTCCCAAGTAGTATCTTCTTCAAGATTTTTGATGCCCAGATTCTTCCTGTTCTAATGTATGGGGCAGAGGTTTGGGGCTTCCAGGCTTATGGGGACATTGAGAAAGTGCATTTATTTGCGTGTAAAAGACTTTTGCGTGTGGGGCAACAAACCCCAAACAGACTGGTGTATGGTGATCTGGGTAGACACCCGCTATTCATTAACTCAGCAATCAGGGTGGTGAAGTATTGGTTACGGTTGATTGCTATGCCACAGGACAGACTCCCTCGTAAAGCGTATCTTATGTCATGTGCTCTGTGTGACTCTGGTAAAAAATCTTGGTCTTTCTATTTAAAGAACATTCTATGCGAGAATGGCTGTAATGAAGCATGGCAGCAACAAAGCGTTGGTGACATTGGTAATTTTCTTAGAACACTAAGAGAAAGACTCATTAATCGCTTTAAAGCAGATTGGGATAATGATATCCAGACGAGAGAGCGATACGTGTTCTATGCCAAGTTTAAAAGATCGTTTAAGATTGAGAATTATGTGGATTGTAGCCAGTTACGTTGCTTTAAAATTGCTTATGTCCAATTCAGATTTGGTATATCACCTATAAACTGTCACAGGATGAGGTACAAACGCGGTGTAACCCCTCAACAGTTATTATGTCCAGTATGTAAGACTGAAAACGAAGACGAAGAACATGTTTTATTGAACTGTACTGCATATGACGAGTTCAGAAGTGAGCTTTCTGTTTTTGCAGCCAATGACGATGTGGCAGCAATTATGAGTGCGGATGATGATAAGAATGTCATGGATGTGTCGAACTTTCTGTATAAAGTGTTCAAGAAAAGATCTCAATACATTAGTTAAGGTGATCACCATTCAATCCTAAAAACACGGTATTTCACGTGTGGCATGTATGTCTGCCTGTTCTGTTGTTTTGTTTTTCACTGTTTTATTGTTGTCTTTATTCGGCTCCACTGTGGACACATGTACAACGCTGAATTTCCCTCCCCCCACTTCCCCATTGAAATGAGCCTTGTGTTTATTCAATAAATGTTCAGAGTTCAGAGTTCAGAGTTCAGAGTTCTCTCTCTCTCTCTCTCTAGATTCTCTTAAACACGTTCAGTTATATTCTGTGGACAGCGTGACGTTTTTACATTTAGTCAAGTTTTGACTAAATGTTTTAACATAGAGGGGGGAATCGAGACGAGGGTCGTGGTGTGTGTGTGTGTGTGTGTGTGTGTGTGTGTGTGTGTGTGTGTGTGTCTGTCTGTCTGTCTGTCTGTCTGTCTCTGTGTGTGTGTGTGTAGAGCGATTCAGACTAAACTACTGGGCCGATATTTATGAAATTTGACATGAGAGTTCCTGGGTATGATATCCCCGGACATTTTTTTTTCATTTTTTCGATAAATACCTTTGATGACGTCATATCCGGCTTTTTGTAAAAGTTGAGGCGGCACTGTCACACCCTCATTTTTCAATTAAATTAATTGAAATTTTGGCAAAGCAATCTTCGACAAAGGCCGGACTTCGGTATTGCATTTCAGCTTGGTGGCTTAAAAACTAATGAGTGAGTTTGGTCATTAAAAATTGGAAACTTGTAATTAAAATTATTTTTTTATTAAACGATCCAAAAACAATTTCATCTTATTCTTCGTCATTTTCTGATTCCAAAAACATATACATATGTTATATTTGGATTAAAAACAAGCTCTGAAAATTAAAAATATAAAAATTATGATCAAAATTAAATTTCCGAAATCGTTTTGAAAACTATTTCATCTTATTCCTTGTCGGTTCCTGATTCCAAAAACATATAGATATGATATGTTTGGATTAAAAACACGCTCAGAAAGTTAAGACGAAGAGAGGTACAGTAAAGCGTGCTATGAAGCACAGCGCAACCGCTGCCGCGCCAAACATGCTCGTCACTTTCACTGCCTTTTGCACTAGCTGCGGACTACGTTCAGTTTCATTCTGTGAGTTCCACAGCTTGACTAAATGTAGTAATTTCGCCTTACGCGACTTGTTAATATGTTACGAGTGATTTGTTTTTCTTCTCCAGAATCTCTCAAAACGAGTGCATCGAGCGGTGAAATCGAGGTCCCCGTGGAAGCCATGGCATCAAGTGACCGGGCGGCCGCTTTGAATGTGGTGGTCAAATTCTGCACCCTCGTCGATGCCCCTGGCTTCAGCTGGTGAGTAAACAGAAATGAACCCCCTTGAATTAAGTTTACATCGAAGACGGAATTTGTTTTCCATTAAGGTGGGTATTGGACACATTTGATAAGAAAAGCCATTTCAAATGGCATTTCAGCATTTAACTCTAAATAGCAACAATCAAAGAAGTCCAACAGGTACAACAACAACAACACAACCAAACCGGCACTAGAGGAGACACACTGGAAGGGTCTCGTCAGTAAATGTGCAAAATCATGTGGTCATCAGATCTTATATGCAAACTCAAAGGCGATTTGAAACGGTTTCTTTCTCTTTGTAAATGACATGCGTTGTTACAACGATTTCTATTTAAACTCATAAAAAATTACTTCTTCAGACTAGATTTGGAGATAAGAAATACCATAATTCGCTCCATTCAATACAAGCACCCGAGGGCACAGATCTGTCAAGGCTTCTATTCGGAATGAAATCATCTAACCCCTTGAAAAAAATGGAAAAAAAACCCACTACGTCACGCTAAAAAGATAATTGCCCATGTCTTTGTTTGGTGTTTTGAAAAAATCGCAACAAAACTTCTTTGGTTTCTGAACAAACTGCCAATCTCATTTTAGTTATAAGTTGCAAACCTGCCTATCTCGAGCGATGACAGCTGGATAAACGTGAGATAAAGAGCTGACAGCAACATTTTCAATCAGCAAAACTGCATAACAACCCACACAAAGCTTGTTCATGTCTTCACATTCTCCAAACAAGTCTTCCTGTATCAAAAAGTAAAAGTACCTAACATCCCTCCATGCATGGAGCGTCTGTAAAATCGACAAGTCTGGCAGCGGAACGAAATTCAGATGTGGTTGGAGCAGTGAGTGCCGGGACGAGGGGACGTAAGAGCACACCGGAACAAGGAACAGGTGTAAGGGAAAAAAAAAAGAAAAAAAAAGTACCTAACTCAAGAAACGAGGTCGGCAGTTTTGCTTACGTTACCGTGGCAATGGTTTCCGATGGTCTGAGAGTTTGTACTCTCTAACACGTGACAGGTACCCTTCCAGTAGCTTCCCCTGCAGTTTCACTGCGTAAATGCCTATACACTCTTCTCCGTCAACCACAGGTATCGTTCACTGGACCACTACTTTCATAGAAAGACAACAAGGTATGTCACTCAACTTCGAGTCGTCTGTGTTCTTGGAGTCGCTTCCTGCGGACAATTTTTTTGTTCAAGACGGTTTGCCTCTTCCTACAGTCTGTGTGAGGTCAAATAAATACAGTTGAATGATTGTTTTAACTGTATGTACCTTTAATTTTTAGCTGCCGTCCGCTGCAGGTTGTTTTTAACTATCATTTGGACGAATGTTCGTTTGCGAACCGCTATCCTGTAGTTGGTAAGAAATCATGCATAAGCCCGCACCGAATATGCATACCAGAGCTCATTGGTCTAAAACATATGTAAATATTGCAGCAAAGGGAAGCTACCCACGGGAGTTTCAGTTTAGGTTTTTGGCATTACAACGGAATAACAGTAACCGTGAACGGAAGCGATGCAGACGATTTCAGTCGACCAATGAAAATAATCATCGAATATCCGGTTATTATATAACCAATGATCGCATCGGA
>NC_090258.1:19492098-19497098 GCF_037325665.1 Littorina saxatilis
AAAGTCAAAAATGCCTATATTCGTTACTATTCAACGGTTTCCAAGATGGCCGCCATGATATCAAGAGACTACTAATTCTCAAACAAATGCTTATATCTTTGGTGTTTTTAGAGATACAGTGTTAATTTTTGGCTAGTTGGTAGATGACCGATAGGCAATGGTTGCCTTGTCAGAGTATTTGACCTTGACCTTAAGTCAAGGTCACATGAGACTTGACAATATTGACTTGTACTGTTTTGTCATGTGTGCATTTTAAGTTGTCTTTTGGCAGTAAACTACTGCGAACTAATCACTAAAAATAAGTGATATTACCCAGTAGGTATTCAGCATTAAAATGAATATACATTGATCATCATTCTGACAAGGTCAAGGTCATTTTGACCCCATATTTCAGATGTGTTTAAACTTGGACGCCATCAAGATTTGCAGTGGCTCATCTGTTGTACACACTGGACATCTGATTCAACAATTACATTTCAGCAGGGGTTCAGATCAATGGTGCACAATCAACTAGGTCAAAGGTCAAGGTCAAAGTCAAAGGTCACTATTTGGACCATTTATTCTCAAAAACGGGGCCTAAAATAGAGATAGGCCATTTGTGAGTAATTATGGTGTGCTCTTCCCATTTCTGCTGTATGACAAAGTGTATAAAAAATTATTTGCTAGTTTGTCCTGTATCATTAAATATTCAAAATGGCCGCCACAAGCCTGAAAACTCACCCACACACAAAAACTGACAATTCTTTAAACATAACCACTCTATTTATTATCAACTTTTGTTTCAACATACGTTTGTATCAATAACGTTGCATAATCAGTACAAATTTCAACAACATTTAAGATGTTATGATATTTCTGTGGCAATTATAACACAATATACACAAATCTGAAGCATGACAAACGTTAATGTTCCATAATACTCTGTCACGAGAAAAAAACTTCCGAAACATGTTGAGAACAAGCTCAGCAACAGGTAAACATATCAGCTATGTACAGGCATTCAGCAAACAATGTCAAATGTTCACATTTCATATGGTAAGGTCAATGAACATCACACACGTCCAAAGGGTCACGGTCAGTTCACCACTCGTTAAGACACTCCTCGTGCATTTCCCGGCATTTGCACGCTGCTGTGCATGGTAGCTTCGCCTTTCTGCATCTGCACCTTCCACTGCTGCACTGCTTCTGGCAGGTGCAGAAGATGATGTCTAGGCACGCGTCTGGAACAGACGGAAGGGTTTTCAGGACGGGAAGGAAGACGCCATCCTTCAGTTGCCAGCCCATGCTTTCAATCGGCGGCAGGTTCGGCTTCTTCTCATGAGCTCGTTGCCAGACTGAGGCCTGATAATGAGCTCTTTTGATGTGGAAGCTCAGAGCATCACTGGATGGGGGCAGATTTTCTGGGGCGGTGGCTTTCCGGAACATGATGGTTCTGGCACCATCTGCAGTCTCACAGTTTGAGATGTACAGCTTGCAAACGAACTGCTCTGCTTCTTTTGACGTGTCGTCTGTCAGCTGCCCGTTCCCCAAATTTGCCAGCAGCTGGTGATGTTGCCGAAACACTTTCCACCCAGATACCTTGCCTTGGCCAGACAGGAAAGATGTGGAATCCGAGCCAGTGAAGGCGTGGAATCCTATCAAGTTCTGGAGCTTTGCCTTCTCCATGTCAGGTCTCTTGGCAATATTGTGAACTGGGATGTACTGTCTACGCTTTGCTGTGCCAGTTTTCATCCACACTTTCTTGCACTTCATTTTGTCAAAATGTGCAAGAATCAATACAGCTACATCTGTGTCTTGTGAAGAAACAACCAGGCTGGTTGCATCGCTGTTCACACAATGCAGAACAACACGTGTATCACCCTCTTCGTGACTGGCCTCTAGCGGAGTCGTGTCCACGTCTGGCTTGGATGACTCAACTTGAGTTGGATCACTGAAACCACCGGAAACCACAACAGTTTTGTCATCTGGTGCCTGCAGGATGAGTTGCCGAGACAGAAATTTGGCCAGATCAGCTTTGTTCTCAGGGTGAGACATGAAGTTGTCCCATTTGGCTGGCAGGGGTGTGTCCTTAGACTCTATCAGTTTCCTGATGGGCTGAGCTCCTTTGCTCCGCTTCTTTCTTGTTCCACCTTTGATTGACAGCTGATCATACCGATCAAAGACGATGTCGGTGCGTTTAAAGGCATGTCCTTGGGCAAGGAGAGACTTGACGAATGTGTCAGCAAGATCACCAAATGTAGCTGCACCTTGTGGCTTTCCAAGTGCACAAACATGTGCTTGCCCATCAACGACAAGTGTTGCCTTGTCTCCAAGCTCATGTGCTTCAATGCCTGGAGGACAGTTTACACCACTTGTGAGGATTTTAAGCAAGCTTGCTTTTGATCCTGACCTTAAACTGCCATCAGTTTCAGCAAGTGAAGGGGGTACTGGCATCAGCTCATGCTTCATGATCACAGAAAGATCAACACTGCGCCCTGCTTCATAGGCCGTGATCAACCGCTGAAGAATCTTTCTGTCAGCTTTGACCGTCTTTTGTTTCCCACTCTTTGCATCCTTCTGCTTCACCTCGTACAGACTGGCCAATGTCAGAGGCTTGTTCTTCGGTAGAGCATCGCGGAATTTCACTTTCCTCTCTTCACAGGGCACAAGTCTCTCCCGAACAAATGTTTTCACCTGTTCTTGTCTTTTTTCACGTGCTGTCAACAGGTTTTCTTCGATGTTCTTGGTTGTAAGATCCTTCGATGCAATGTTCTGCAGATCTTCAGGCACATCCAGAGAAAAAACCTTGAAGCGTTTAAGGTTGTCAAACAACTTTTCTTCATCAGTTTTGTCTTGTCTTTTTCTGGCCTTGTTGCATTCGTTGTGAATGCTCTTCTCGTCAACCTCTGCTCCAAAGACTGCTCTTGTTTCTCCTGCAATGTGAGATCGGAGATTGAACGAGAGGGCCCAACGGTTCAGAGCAGACGGTGTCTTTGTGATGCCCACAATCCCTCCACATGACTTTCCAATCCCGTTCAGCCATTCTTGACTTTGATCTGGGTCCACCTGGTTGAACTTGCTCTGGCTCCTCTTCACAACAAAGTGCCCAGCTTCAAATTCCTTCTTCACTTCTTCGGGTAGCTGATTCATTTCACTGACGTAGACTGTGCCCCATCGAGCATAGTTGGTATGATCATATCTCATGAAGTAGGGGAGCATTGCCGTGAAAGCTTGAAGATGCAGATTCCAGTCGCCATCTCTACTGGCGCGTGTGAACTGGAGGAGAATTTCTACCATCTTCAGGTACTCCCACCAGAACTGGAAGTTTGGATTGGCCCGCGAAGCAGCAAACGAGTCCACAAGGTCTGTGAAGCGTTTGTTGGCAAGAAGATGTACAAGTGCTGCTGTGTCATCATGAACCATCTCGTCTTCAATCTCTTGTGCGAGCTCATCATCACTGCCGTGGACGTACTGCAGCAACTGTGGTAGGAGTATTCTCCACAAGGCTTGCCAGGTCAACTTATGAGTTCGCATCCCTCTGGCATAGGACTTGCCTGCCAGCACCTGTTCAGCTGTTTTCGGGCCAAGGACATTGCTCTCGACCCACAGATCCAGAAGACCAGAGCACTCCATGTGACGCCCGATGGCTTTGAGGAAGTTGAGGGACGTATGGAGACCACCGAGCCTCACTACCAGCAGATTCTAATATTCAGCTTTAGCCCATTTGAGATTTGTATATATTGTGTTATAATTGCCACAGAAATACCATAACATCTTAAATGTTGTTGAAATTTGTACTGATTATGCAACGTTATTGATACAAACGTATGTTGAAACAAAAGTTGATAATAAATAGAGTGGTTATGTTTAAAGAATTGTCAGTTTTTGTGTGTGGATGAGTTTTCAGGCTTGTGGCGGCCATTTTGAATATTTAATGATACAGGACAAACTAGCAAATATACACTTTGTCATACAGCAGAAATGGGAAGAGCACACCATAATTACTCACAAATGGCCTATCTCTATTTTAGGCCCCGTTTTTGAGAATAAATGGTCCAAATAGTGACCTTTGACTTTGACCTTGACCTTGACCTTTGACCTAGTTGATTGTGCACCATTGATCTGAACCCCTGCTGAAATGTAATTGTTGAATCAGATGTCCAGTGTGTACAACAGATGAGCCACTGCAAATCTTGATGGCGTCCAAGTTTAAACACATCTGAAATATGGGGTCAAAATGACCTTGACCTTGTCAGAATGATGATCAATGTATGTTCATTTTAATGCTGAATACCTACTGGGTAATATCACTTATTTTTAGTGATTAGTTCGCAGTAGTTTACTGCCAAAAGACAACTTAAAATGCACACATGACAAAACAGTACAAGTCAATATTGTCAAGTCTCATGTGACCTTGACTTAAGGTCAAGGTCAAATACTCTGACAAGGCAACCATTGCCTATCGGTCATCTACCAACTAGCCAAAAATTAACACTGTATCTCTAAAAACACCAAAGATATAAGCATTTGTTTGAGAATTAGTAGTCTCTTGATATCATGGCGGCCATCTTGGAAACCGTTGAATAGTAACGAATATAGGCATTTTTGACTTTGGCAACAGGCAGAAATGGATTCAGCACACCCAAATCTATAAGAAACAACCTGTTGCCATTAATTACCCACAAATGCCCGAGGGTGTTAGATTTTCTGAAATCTGTCCTAGTCTATACCTTCTAGAAATTTCCGGAACTGTCCAGTTAATTTTTCATTCTTCATTTCTTCCCCTCATAGGAGCAATAGCAAGTCTCTAATATCACTGGCATGATGTGCTTGCTACAGGTGAACAGTTATCTCCCTTACCTTCTAGAAATTTCCGGAACTGTCCAGTTAATTTTTCATTCTTCATTTCTTCCCCTCATAGGAGCAATAGGAAGTCTCTAATATCACTGGCATGATGTGCTTGCTACAGGTGAACAGTAGGCACTGAACTGGTCTTGCACCATATAGGCTGTATTCAATAA
>NC_090258.1:19502098-19512098 GCF_037325665.1 Littorina saxatilis
ATCTCTCCCAGGACTAGGGGCTACAAGACATGGGCATGCATTGATGTACATAACTTAACTTGCGGCCGACCATGTCTGGACAGAGGAAAGTTTAGCTTTTAATTCTTTTTGTAATTAGCTACAGGACACCCGGACAATAAAGAACTTAAATCGTCGCTTCTCATTGAAAACGAGAGTAGTAGTGGTTATACTAGCAGAAGTTGTAGTAGTACCAGAAGCAAAACAATCAAAATATGTAACAGAATGAAACGGATATTTGGATTTTGAAAAAAGCTTTTGATTCTCTGGGTTAGCAGTTTGTGTTTTAAGGTATTGAAGTAATATGGTTTTAGTCAAGATATATGTTGATGGGATAACACGTTTTAGGCTGGTATTGAATTAACAGCTATTGTTCTGACCAGTTGCATCCGTTTGCTGGTGATCCTGCCGTGCAGACAATGCACTGAACACCACGACGTCGCTACTCAATGGAAGGTCGGTAGGGGTTGAACAACAACAGGAGTAACAACCTGCACACAAACGAACTGAGACTGTTATTTCTCAGACTTGTTGTTTCTTGGCTTGGAGATATTATATTCTTGCCGTGAAATACACACACACACACACACACACACACACACACACACACACACACACACACACACACACACACACACACACACACACACACACACACGCACGCACACGCACGCACGCATGCACGCACGCACGCACACACACACACACACACACACACACACACACATGGTATAATAATCATTCAGGTTTATACATTTTCATCTACACCCGACAACCTTTCATTTGAGAAAGATTGATTGTATAATTGTTCCTATTGGTAAAGCACTAAATTGTACTATTGAAATAATTAAAATAAACTTACACCTACATGAAAATAATCAACCGACTCTCTGTAGTTATCCGTTTCATCTAGTATTGTTTAAAAGGAAGTAATTGTCAAGTCCATTCATTGAATCAATTGTTCTGTCAAAGGCGGTCTTAAAATGAAATATCAGGCTTAATTAATTGTGTTTATGTTACAAAAGGAAGTATATGAAATCTCCTTATGTCTTTGCACGCAGCAAATCAATGTGCTATATTTATTTTGTTCCGATTAAGCTTAATAAACGCGCATTTAAAATTATTTGATTTTTTAAATTTATAAGTCTAGTAAGAACAAAATATCACATTTAACTGTACTTCGAGGAATGTAAAATTCTTCATTAGAGAGTGGCCTTTCCTTTAAAGTTTAACTAACATCAATGAACGATTTTAAACCTATTAAAAGCCGTCTGTCAGCCAGAAGTCGGCAAAATATGCGGAGTCAAATTATGGAAAAGTTGTTGAAGTGAACTTTCGACCGGTTTTTAACTGACTCTCGGCCGACTCGAAGTTGTCTTAGGCTGGGGGTGACAAAAGTGATGCATACTCGAGGTCAACTAACAACAAATAGAAATTTGGAACGTCGCGCGAAACTTCGCTATGTCGGAACTAAACAACGGGGCGGTGGCGCTACAGGATGTGACCTTTTCGTCCGAGAAGTTTATAACTCGTTTCTGAGCATGTTGCTACGTGCTTGCATGTCGAGTTCTGAACATGACCAGGAAATGTAAAAAGCTGACAGCTAGATGTAAACAACTTACTGTTAGTTAGTAAGTTAGTTAGTTGTTGCTTTTTGGGTCTAACAACTTATTGTACAGGTGAGAAAAGCTGAGTAGTTTCAATTATGAACAGCAACCCAATCTGAGAAAAACCAAGGGAATATTTCCTAACTGTTCAAACGGCTTGAGTTGCGCGAAAGATGAAATAACAACCCTAGATATAGAAAGTATTAGTGAGGGCTATGGAACACGAAGAGGGTCAAATGCTCGAGCAAGTACTCGCGCATTTACTCGAGCACTTTCGAAACTGCTCGAGTAAATGCGCGAGTACTTTTGAATCGGAGATTCCCGAGTTGTACCGAAGTCATTGGTTGGGTTTATTGAAAACTTGACCCGGAAAATTTACTGAAACGACGCATCTGTAGTCGTCATGGAGGCGGGAAGGGCGGTCGCTGGGATTATTAACGATCGCATCAGGGAATTGGCGGACAGACCTACTGGGATGGTCGATCGGTAAGTATCAGTGTACTTTTAAATTCAAATTGTTAACTTTTTTGGCTTTGGCTCGCCTCGGCTCATGTGCACGGTAAATCATGTAAAATATTTAGAAAATATGCCAAAAAGATGACTGTTCCGCGACAAGTTTTTGCTTTACCCGCTCGTTACTTCTCGGAAATACGCGAGAAAGTAGCCTACTCGTGCTCGAGCAGTTCTGAAAGTGCGCGAGCAGTTTGAAACTGCTCGAGCATTTTCAAAAGTGCTCGCGCATTTCCTCGAGCAGTTTCGAAAGTGCGCGAGCATTTTCAGAAGTACTCGCGCATTTACTCGAGCAGTTTCGAAAGTGCTCGAGTAAATGCGCGAGTACTTGCTCGAGCATTTGACCCTCTTCGTGTTCCATAGAGGGCGTCAAATTTCACTGGACGGTCGAAAATGATTTCTGTCTGTTTGACCCATGTTTTAGTCGGACTTTTGAATGTATTGGACCATGATAGCAAAATTAATACAGACGGGTTGAATATAGTTCCGTGTGATGAGACTAGGTATTTGGGTTCCAACCGGTGAATAATCTCTTCTTGCTAAGGGCGCCATTTTTGTGTGTCTCATTAGAGTGAATAATGACAAGATACTGTAATGCAGTCATACTCTTGAGTTCATACATTTGCCACTGCAGTCTCTGGATAGCCATGCCAAAAGTGGACGGAGATTTGAGAGACTAATCTAATGTTTCAGAGGTATATATTGAGGGATTTAAAGATATCGAGTGAATGGACCGGTTTTGTAATGCGCCGTGGTGGACACTTATCGTGCCCCCTCCCCCCTACCCGGTTTTGCTAGTTGACTTTGATCGGGACAAATGAACTGACTACAATTATGATATTTCCGTGTGTGCAAGTTTATGATTTTTTGTTCAGACACACACACACACACACACACACACACACACACACACACACACACACTCACACACACACACACACACACACACACACACACACACACACACACACACGCGCGCTACGCTGGATATACAAAGCCGATCTTGAGTCATCATTGTCATGACTGTGCAATATGAGCATTTGTTCTAAAACTATGACACAAAGGGATTGCTGTGGTTAGTTGCCATGTTCCTTTCTGGTGAGCAACTTGCACACTAGATCGCGTCTGTGTCACAGAGAAAGAGACATAGAGGGTATAGACATTGTTCCCAGAAACAATTCCTACTCAATCTCATAACAAGTGATCAAAACCCGCTATTTCTCACGAGGAACAGATTCTCAACAGGGTACAGTACCAAGTAAACGCCCATCTCTACTTTTGAGCGAAATTGGTGCATAAGCGGGATGTGCGCGTATACAAGGTAGTGTACGGAACACAAAGCGTGGTACACCACCTTTTACCTTATATGTAAAGTAACAAGAGGCGAAGCCTTCAAGGCTCCCGTAAGAAATCGACAAACAGTAACACAAACTCAATCACTCCGTCACACACACACACACACACACACACACACACACACACACACACACACACACACACACACACACACACAGTTACAACTAACGCATCATATCTACTCCATGTATAATTTTCAAAAGAAGGCAAACAGATAACATGACTGTATTTGTTGCTGATGTAGTTGTCCCTGAAGGAGATCTTCTGCAATCCTCACAACACACACACACACACACACACACACACACACACACACACACACACACACACACACACACACACACACACACACACAAACACGCACGCACACACAGACACACTTTTAAACTACATCAGCATAATTATAATTACCATGGCAAAGTTTATCTACAATCATTAACCTACCCTAGAGCTTGCGCATCAATATACTATATTCTTGGAATTGTCATACGACTAAGAGTTAAAGAGATGGGCGTCACGATGGTCAAACTCAGACATGTTCACATAAGGTTATTTTTTCCTGGTCCTCGCACTCCGAAGTCTATGATATTTTCCAGTGACACGTTGTCCTGCTGGCAACAAGCTCCGCGTGCTTGGGCATAAACGGTCACCAAGAAGACCATTATCTCATATACTGGCGGTGTGAAAGCTATTAAGGTCAATGACAGAAAAAACATGTACTTCCTCACTGCAGCCCTGGTAAGTTCTTTAATCCTGCCCCACTCAATTATCGGGATGTTCCTGTGGTAGCACAACCTCTTGTTTAGAGTACACTATGCACTATGTCTTTGTATCAGAGAGTTGTAATGTTAATTTGTAAGGACGTCCTTTCCTGAAACAAATGAAGAGTTGGATTACAACGCTGCAGTGTTCTCTGCCCTGGATTGTAGCTTGCCCGTCATAAATCAGCAGTAGATCTGAGGGTACTGTGTTCATTTGGAAATCTATCATCAGCTTATCTGTCTTTTGCACTGCAGACACTAAGCAATAGGTACCTGCCATGTGGCCACTTTTTTCACTGCTGTTCTCTTCATCAAGACTTGTCACCATGCCGAGTGGATCTAAATTCGGAAGTCGTCATGTGGCAGAGGTGTATCTGACATAGCGTCGATCTTGTTGTAGCTTATTCTCCTTTCTGAAACAAAAGGAAAAATGCGATTAGTTGTGATTACCAGGGGCGGACGAGGGGGGGGTTTCTGGGGTTTCCGGAAACCCCCCCCCAGCCAAAAAATAAAAATATTTTTGTGTGTTTTTTTGGGTTGAGTTTCAATTTTGTGGGTATTAATCAGTGACAAAATCTGCTGCCTGGAACTGGTAATGATCATCCTCAGAATGCACCAGCTTGCACCATTTTGCATCCTTTTTTTCAAAATTTTCCGGGGGGGCATGCCCCCGGACCCCCCTAGCAAGCTAGGCGCTTCGCGCCGTCGGCTCGGCGCTTCGCGCCTTCACACCCATATCTTCACAATATACTTTTGGAAACCCCCCCCATAAAATGAACTGATCCGCCCCTGATGACTACAACCTACACAATTAATATAAACAGTGTTTTGATACTGAATAGCCGGGTTATACAAGCCACTTTACCTATGCAGCATGGGAACCCTACAATATGCGAATCATGTCAACTGACTGCAGCAGCCTGGTTCTTAAAATAGTTTTGACGGTCAACACAGTCAACACACTATTCACAGTCCATTTTGAGGAGCAACTGAGGTATCTCTGGTGGTCTTTTTTGAGTGATAACGATCAACTCAGGAGGAAGAAACCAACAGAGGAAAAAGGAAACCATTAACATTAACCGCAGAAAAATACAGAATCACATGTAGAACAAAATTCCACAGCAAGCTTTCTTTGGACGATTGTCGTTGTCTCAAAACTCGCATTCTACCTGCTGTCCAAAAGAAGCTCATCTTACGTTGTGCTGCCTTGAAAGAAAATGCCAATTAAGACAAGGAAGCTGTTGCAAGGTAAGTTTACCAAACGTTACAGACATTAGTGAATCATGATAGTGCGTAAACAGCTAGCAAACAGTACACTCAAAGAGAGGAGTCTGGAATGAAACGCGATACAGATCTAGGTAGATCTAGCATTCAAAAACTGTCTTTCAAATTGAAGGAAGTTGTTGCAAGGTACCAAATTTTACAGACAGAACCATGACAGAGCATGTTTTGAAACTGAGGCAAAATCGTACTAATTTTGACTTTGAGAACAGATTCATTCCGTTTCCTTATATCTGCATGTTCAAGTAAATGGTGAACAGTTTTATACGGGCAGAGTAAACTCGAGAAACATAAATCGAACCAAGAACAAAGACATCCAAACATTACAGGCACTTTAGATCAACTCATTTCACTAGAGGTGACTGCCTAGCACTGTGTTTGATATCCCTGTCTGCTGAAATAAAAAAACAATTAAACAAAACGGATTGGGTATCACGTTGTAAGAGTGGGAGAAACTAGGTCTGTCTGTACTTACCGGGACACGACTGCCAGATCGACACTGCGCTTTCGACAGCTCTTCCTCGCGCAGACACTGGAAACACGCTGTGCAGATCAAACTGCAGGAAATCTCCTTGGGTATCTTCTTTATCTATTTTTCTGTAGCTAAGAAAGCGAACAGTGTGAAATCGTCTTCCCCGAATCGGCGAATGCAGAGGTGAGAACTGAAAAGTGAATCTATACCACAATCCTTCACGCGACCTGACCTGATCTTGACCCCTGACCTGGTCTACATACCACACACGACACAAACCAGTCACCTGCTTTTACCCCCTCAAAACCCCCCACCACCCGTTTTCTTTGGATACACACTTTAACTACACACATGCCGACAAAATGTTGATCATTACTTCAATAGTTTGAAGATGGTGCTTGAAAAATAACCAGGTGAAATGAGTATTTCGGTGTTTAGTCAAATGTTAACGTTTCTACCACAGACTTACATACGCACGCACGCACGCACGCACGCACAGACAGACACAGTTGACGATCGCATAGGCTACACTTACGTGAGCCAAAATTGACGCTTTTGACCATACTGGGAGCACACAGTGCAGACAACGAGTGCACTATAAATCAATTAAAAAAATAAACACCAACCTTTACAAATGGCACCCACAATCAGCAGAACTACAACAATCCCAATCCGAAAAAAGATTGTAGAGATCACATCAGGTTGAGTTTGAGGTCGAGGCCGAAGTCGAGGCAGAGGTCCCGGTCGCGGAAGTGGTCCACGTCCAGGTCGAAGTGGAGTTCTATGTGATATATTACCTGGCTTTGATGCTGCAGTTGTCGCTGTTAGTAACACACACAAACACACACACACACACACACACACACACACACACGTTTATGAACGTGGTGTTTAGTCTTACATTGCTCGTAAAATATTTTACAGAATGTCGAAGGGGCATTGCCCCTTTGTGTCAAGTACGAGACAGAGAGAATAAGGCTATAATCATATTATAGGGGGTGCGTCAGCTTTATATTTTGGTTGTTGGATTCGCATATCCCCTTATTAAACCTATTTTTCTGTGATTCAGATATCCTTTTTACATTTAGTCAAGTTTTGACTAAATGTTTTAACATAGAGGGGGAATCAAGACGAGGGTCGTGGTGCATGTGTGTGTGTGTGTGTGTGTGGGTGTGTGTGTGTGTGTGTGTGTGTGTGTGTGTGTGTGTGTGTGTTGTGTGTGTGTGTGTGTGTGTGTGTGTGTGTGAGTACGTGTGTGTGTGTAGAGCGATTCAGACTAAACTACTGGACCGATCTTTATGAAATTTTACATGAGAGTTCCTGGGTATGAAATCCCCAGAAGACGTTATATCCGGCTTTTTGTAAAAGTTGAGGCGGCGCTCATTTTTCAATCAAATTTATTGACATTTTGGCCAAATAATCTTCGACGAAGGCCGGACTTTGGTATTGCATTTCAGCATGGAGGCTTAAAAATTAATGAATGACTTTGGTCATTAAAAATCGTAAAATTGTAATAAAAATTATTTTTTTATAAAACGGTCCAAAATTACTTTTATTTTATTCTTCATCATGTTCTGATTCCAAAAACATATGTTATATTCGGATTAAAAACAAGCTCTGAGAATTAAAAATATAAAAATTATGATTAAAATTAAATTTCCTAAATCGTGTTAAAAACAATTTCATCTTATTCCTTGTCGGTTCCTGATTCCAAAAACATATAGATATGATATGTTTGGATTAAAAACACGCTCAGAGGTACAGTAAAGCGTGCTATGCAGCACAGCGCAACTGCTACCGCGCTGAACAGGCTCGTCACTTTCACTGCCTTTTGCACTAGCGGCGGACTACGGTCATTGTGAAAAAATGCAGTGCGTTCAGTTTCATTCTGTGAGTTCCACAGCTTGACTAAATGTAGTAATTTCGCCTTACGCGACTTGTTTTTCGTTTTGTTTTGTTGCCAGTTTTGATTTGGTGGTAATCAATAATATACCAGTATGTAAATATGCTGTTTCATACGATACTTACATTTTGTCGAAAAAGCGCCGTTGTGTCTTGCAAAGCTTGACACAGCCAAAAGAAGGCAAAAGACCAGCAATGGACGCATCTTCTTCGTCGGACAGGGACACTGAATGCAGAGATATGAATATTAACGTCCTGGTATAGATGGCAACGAAAACTGCAGTGACTATTTAGGGGAAACGGGATAAATGGCAGGAAGTGCCCTACAAAAAAGTATGAGGTCAAATACACATCAAGTTCGTGGATGGATGCAGGGCTACCATATTCTATTTTCTTTTGACCATATGTACATTCAAACGTGTATCGCTCTGCTTTAAGCATACTGCTCTATTGGAATATACACACACTTTTGTTTTATACGCACACAACCTTTGGTCCAATAATGTTGGTTGGATGCTTGTTGTTGAAGTTTCTGCAATGTATATCATTATGGCTATACGTGACCGATTCAATTTTGTTTACTTTGATGGTTTTAAAACATGTTTCACGCTGGACGTTTGAGTTTTAGTCAAAAGATCCATTTTAACGATGTCAGAACCTAACGTGCCAGATGTCAATGCCTGTGCTCTTATACCTCCAATAGGATGTAAGCAAATGCATGTTTTTGTTTCGATTTAGTTTATGCTTTTAGTTGTGCATCATTCTTTTATATAGCTATTCTGATGGACACGTGGGGGAATTCGGGAGCTGTGATAGGATGGTCTCACACATCCCTTTTCCGATCATCAAAGCATAACGCTACGGAAGTAGGCCATTTTTGCCAATATCCAAAAGCATATTGTCAATAACAAAGACGCATGGTTCCGGTTTCTTCCACGTGTATAAAGTTCACGCATACCTCGCCAGGTTTGTTTCTGTGACTAGTCGACAGACGATGCCATTTGCTTTGTGTGTGTTTTTGTTGTTGCTTACTGTACATGACATACATTACGTGTAAAATCCAGTTCTTTAACAGGCAACAAACCTTGCAAATTTCCAGAAGCTGCAATCTGAAGCGACCTATCTCTGATTCTAGCAGACGATCTCTCCAATGTTTAACACAAAATCAGCAAACTCTCTTGTCACATAGAACGTCCATTGTATAGTGCAATGTTGAGGTGAAGTTACCGGTCTGATACATTTAGTCGTTTCTTCTGAGACAATCCTTGTTCTCTTATCATCTACAGATTTACCGCAGTCTTCACCACGCGAATTCCCAACAGAAGTCAGACTTTCGAACATACAATCTACGTAGGAAAGCATGATACGTCATGACGTCATGTAATTCCTAGCATATTGACGTAATGCTAAACATCCGGTTATCTCGAGTTTTCTCCGTAATACATGTCCGAGGGTTTTTCAATGTTCGGTTATTTCCGTGGCTTCATGCGGAAAGGGAACCGTCGTCTGCAATCAACGACATGGACCATTCTGGTACTTGTTGCTGAAAAAAACATGATTTTAACACAAAATTTAATGTCAGAATAGCTATATAAACGCTATTGTGTTTTCATCGTAGCAATAGGGTCCAATATTTAGACTCGAACAAGTATAATGCGACTCGTCTTCGACTCGTCGGCATTATACTTGTCTCGTCTAAATATCGGGCCCTATTGCTACGCTAAAAACACAACAGCTGTTAATATTTTCCTCTTTCCTTTATTTTTGTTGTGTTCTCAATGTGATCAAATAGCATGGAAAACGAGAGGAAAATGATGGCGTAAGTTTGTGGTGTGTGTGTGTGTGTGCATCGATTCCAAGAAAAGGACTTGGCAAATGGCTATGCACATTTTTCCTTAAAAACGAAATTGCTATAACAGACGAGGAAGCGAGTCAATTGAATTTTGTTTTCAGGAATTCACAAACACGTAGGTATGTTATGTTTGCATTGAAAATAAACTCGCAAACAACGAAACATCCGTTTAATTCAAATTAGGTCCGCTGTTTACAACATACCTAGACATCCCCGTGCCGGTCGACGGGTTTCGGTCAGC
>NC_090258.1:19514598-19557230 GCF_037325665.1 Littorina saxatilis
TGGACGTTCTATGTGACAGGAGAGTTTGCTGATTTTGTGTTAAACATTGGAGAGATCGTCTGCTAGAATCCGAGATAGGTCGCTTCAGATTGCAGCTTCTGGAAATTTGCAAGGTTTGTTGCCTGTTAAAGAACTGGATTTTACACGTAATGTAGGGCCTATGTCATGTACAGTAAGCAACAACAAAAACACACACAAAGCAAATGGCATCGTCTGTCGACTAGTCACAGAGTGACAGAAACAAACCTGGCGAGGTATGCGTGTACTTTATACACGTGGAAGAAACCGGAACCACGCGTCTTTGTTATTGCCGATATCGTTTGGATATCGGCAAAAATGGCCAACTTTTGTATCGTTATGCTTTGATGATCGGAAAAGGGATGTGTGAGACCATCCAATCACAGCCCCCGAATTCCCCCACGTGTCCATCAGAATAGCTATATACATGCATTACAGCTTGTTCTAGCCTCTGAAAAAGTGAGGATGTCAACAAAGACGCGGAGTTATTTCTCTTGCGTCAACGTTCCCTCTGTTGGCAAATCTATAAATAGGACGATCTAGATCAAAATAAAAATTCAAATATCTCAACATTTCAGGGGTCCTAGACCACAATATTTTGCAGGGAACTTAATTTAGCATGTCTCCAGCTGTTGGTAAAGCAATTAGCGTGTATATTCATCGAGTTAATATGCCTTTAAGCTCATGCTTTTAGCGGAAAGGCAACAAAATACAACACAACAGAAATCGGAAAATGTTAGTTAAAGGTACTGAACTTGTCAAATCCAGGGGCACGGAGCCCCTGGGGCTTTTAGTCATACCTCAGGCAGCTATCCGTTAGAAGAACTACCAAGTTTCATTGACTTGCACCCAAAGAGTCAAGAACTGCGATTTTTTTACGAATTAATTTCGGACTCTGTCCCGGCTGGTCTTGACCTATTTTTGGATCTAAATTTAGATCAGGTAGATCACCACATCATGCACAAAAAGACACGTCACTTGCAAACTATGTCAGACATCATCATGAGTTTGTGTAAAACAAAATGGAGGCCGGAATCACTCAGTTGAATCGAACTCCGACCAAACACCACGTAATAACTAGGTTAATTTATGCACTCGCGTGAACAAGCCAACTGTCGAGCTTCACAGATGTCGTCGTTGGGTAGTTTTGGGTTTGTTTTACTACCATAGGAGGATTTTTGAACTGTAAATGCACTCAGCTGCAACAAAAACGCAAAACGAAGGCTGTGAGCTGCACTGTGCCTTTAATCAAATGTTGAGGAATATCATTTCACATAAGTGAACAGCTCAGATCATGGGTAATTTTAACACCTTCACATTTAAATGCTTATTTTATAGTCATCCATTGAATTGAGAAGAAAACAAAGCATACTAAACTGCTAAGCATGAGTCAAACAATAAGAAAATAAAAAGAACCAACAGCATCGTTTTGTATGTGTGGGTAGTAAACACGTTTTATTTACAAAACACGGCGGAAAATGCCGACAAATTTGTTGCACAGCGACAGGTCACTTTCTTCAACCAAGGCCAGTACTTTCATACATGACAAAGGAAAGCAAATATGGCCTGAATAATAAAGTTATAGTGTTCCTTTGCGTGTCTGAGTGATAAACTGTTTTAACCAACTCTCTTCTGAAACGTAATTGCACTCAGCAGATTTGTCTTCCGCTCATAAATTTCGTGTCACACGGTCTTTGCGACAAACAGATAGATCGCATTCTCGCAGAAAATCATTGACAACACAGACCAGTCATTTTTAGCATTGCATTTGGGAAGGGCTACTATTATAGTGTGTTTTAAGAAAGAAAAACATTACAGTATCGGCAAAACACGACCAAATGAGTTTTCGTGTCACAGCGTTATGGGCGTGAGATTGTGTTCTCACACTGTAGCAAAATCATTGACAACACAGACAAGTCAGTTTTAGCATAGACATTGGGAAAGGCTACTATTATAGTGTGTTTTAGGAAAGAAAAACATTATAGTATCAGCAGAACACGACCAAATCATGACAAATGAGTTTGCGTTTTGGGCGTTATGGGCGTTTTTTCACACTGCAGATCATATCTCAAAAACTACGGAGTGGATCTTTATGAAATTTGATATGGATATTTTTGACTGGATTTTCTCATAGAAGGTTTTTCCGTTTATTGATAGGACAGTTTGATGACGTCATATTTTACCGTTTGCCAAAAGGTCGAGGCAGCACTTTCACAGTTACAGTTTTTCATCAATTTGATCGAATTTCTTATCACACAATCTCAGATCTAGGCCGGATTATGGGATTGCATTTCAGTTTGGTCACTTTTTTGTTATTGAAATGTTTGTTCGAAATATGTCATATTTTCAAATTTTTAAAAACTAATATTTGAAACAAAAAATTTATATTGGTGTATTCCCTATTGCGTCCTGTATCTAAAACTATATAGTTTTGTTGTTTTGTATTGATAATTATGCTTAAAAATGAAGAAATCCGATAAATAACCACTATCTTTATTTATGAAAAAAGACACTTAAAAACAACTTCTATCTATTCCTTACCATTTTCTGATTCCAAATATATATAGTTTCATGGTGTTTGACGTTGAAAATAGGCTAAAACTTAACAAACTCGGATCGTTGAATGGAAATTATACTTCCAAGCTCCGTGCAGCTGACAACATGATAAAAACACGTCATTTCAAGTGTGGAACACGCTCATGACGTCATACTGAAAGGTGATGAATTATGGCTTCACCTTGCGATGTTTCATTTCAAACATGGTAACATTTTTAAAGGGGTTTCTTTCTCAGATTTCTGTTTGCCCTCTGTCTGTCTCTCTATGTCTCCGTCTGTCTGACTGATTCAATTAAATGTGTAATTACTTAGTTTTGCAAAAGTCAAACTAAGTAGGATATACCTAATTGATTCAGGTCTCTAAATTCTTATTGTAAAATTGTGAGTTTTATTCAAAACAAATTTAATTGGTGTTTTAAACTCAATAATGGGGCATGCTGTGATGAGTAGAAGAATGTGTGCTTACGAGCAGAAAAAGCCCATCAAAGTCAAGAATCGTGTTTTTCTTTTTCTATTTTCACCTTGTAGCTTCATACAGACACTAAGCAACAGTGTAGTTCCACTTCCAGTGCAATATCTTGTACTTTAATTTTGACCATCTGTGTAACACTTTATTGACCCATGATCTGAGCTGTTCACATAAACAAGTCGCGTAAGGCGAAAATACAATATTTAGTCAAGTAGCTGTCGAACTCACAGAATGAAACTGAACGCAATGCCATTTTACTCGTAGCATCGTCAGGCCACCGCTCATGGCAAAGGCAGTGAAATTGACAAGAAGAGCGGGGTAGTAGTTGCGCTAAGAAGGATAGCACGCTTTTCTGTACCTCTCTTTGTTTTAACTTTCTGAGCGTGTTTTTAATCCAAACATATCATATCTATATGTTTTTGGAATCAGGAACCGACAAGGAATAAGATGAAAGTGTTTTTAAATTGATTTGGACAATTTAATTTTGATAATAATTTTTATATATTTAATTTTCAGAGCTTGTTTTTAATCCGAATATAACATATTTATATGTTTTTGGAATCAGCAAACGATGGAAAATAAGATAAACGTAAATTTGGATCGTTTTATAAATTTTTATTTTTTTTTACAATTTTCAGATTTTTAATGACCAAAGTCATTAATTAATTTTTAAGCCACCAAGCTGAAATGCAATACCGAACCCCGGGCTTCGTCGAAGATTACTTGACCAAAATTTGAACCAATTTGGTTGAAAAATGAGGGCGTGACAGTGCCGCCTCAACTTTCACGAAAAGCCGGATATGACGTCATCAAAGACATTTATCAAAAAAATGAATAAAACGTATGGGGATTTCATACCCAGGAACTCTCATGTCAAATTTCATAAAGATCGGTCCAGTAGTTTAGTCTGAATCGCTCTACACACACACACAGACAGACAGACAGACAGACACACACACACACACACACACACACACATACACCACGACCCTCGTCTCGATTCCCCCCTCTACGTTAAAATATTTAGTCAAAACTTGACTAAATATAAAAATAACAAAAAAACAACAACAGAGCAACACACACACACACACACACGCACACACACACACACACACACACACACACACACACACACACACACATACACACACACACACAATTACACACACACACACACACACACACACAGACACAGACACAGACACAGACACACACACACACACACACAGCTCAATGTTCCACCAAAGACAGTTAATCAAAGCATTTTGCTATTGAAAAGCCCTAACCCTAAACTTTAGAGTTTGTTTACTTTTTAAAAATCGAAACTTCCCCAGAAAAAAAGTCTTCCAGTTTGGCCGACGCAACTTCATGATAAGCAATACTTATCACGGTGAAAAAACAACAATTATTAAACAAGCAAAACAAATCCAACAACAACAAGTAAAAATAAATTAAAAGCAAACAAACATGGTGTGACGTCACAAACAAGTATGACGTGATCGATTTAACTTCTGACGCGCCACAGTCATCACATGTTCTCACTTGAAGTGCTGGTCCTGTTGTTGTGTGAAACAATACAGATGTACACCAGAACAAAACGCAATTTTTGAAAATCAACAAGAAAATCAACATGATCTTTTGACCAACTAAAACAGACTTCCCAATGATCCTTTAGCCTATTGCATGTGATCTACTCTGCTAATTTGTTTGGTGGTAATAGTGCGTTTTGGTCAAGAAAACGTCAGTACTTTACAGCGGGTGGCTACATGAGCCTAACGTATGAGTTGAACATAATTATGGCATAAAAATGACGAAACAACAAGAAAATGCCTAAATCCTGAAGAAATGAAGAAAATAATGCAAACTGCCATATTTTTTTTTGGGGGGGGGGGGGAGGGGAAGAGATACTGGGAACACGCTGTAAGATTCAATATCGGGTTATTATAAAGTAGCCGACATAAAATGCAAACAGGCGCCTTTATCAGGGGGTGGAGGGGGAGAGAACCTGTGAGTATTTACACATACTGTGAGATTCAATATTCGGTTCTGTAGCTGACATTAAAAAACACAATCACGGTCATCAATACATCAGATATAAAAATGAATAGAGGTCAAGGTCACTTATGGCTGTCAGTAAACAAGTGTACGCTTTTCACACAACATTCGTTTGTCACATCAAGTGCAAGTAATCGTGATCATCCCTCAAAATCACATGTGTAAAGTCCACGGATGATGCAAATCCAAATTCTAAACAGCTATTCACTTGTAACCAGCTCATTTCACTTTGCCTAGCATATGTGACTGCTTTCCGCTTAATATCACATGACAGAAACAACAGGGAACACATGTAGGACACCCACACTGGTCTGATTGTAGTAAACTGAGCCAAAACATTATTGCACCCATTTTTGTACCCCAACTAAAACATTCATTCTCGTGTCATTTTATTCAAACTTTATGTGCCATTAAAGGCCCTTCAGTTGGCTACCTTGCACACTTTTCGGATCAAAGATTTCTGTTTTAAGTATCACGTGACCGCCACCGAAATAAGGGTACCCCCCCAAATCGACCTGACAATAACGTCAGGTACCAATTAAAAAATGGGCAAAAATTCAGAATAGGTGCAGCTTGGCAACTTTTACATACGAGAAGAAAGAAAAATCATTTATCTATTCAGAACAGGTTGTTTTGTTTTGCTATCTTGCGTATCTCTTGTGTTATGTCATTGTTTTGCTCAGTTTAGTTTAGTCATTTACAGGCGTTTACAGAAGAACCTGGATTTCCCGTTTCACGGGCGGGGCGGGGGTGAGGAGACATATATTGAAATGTAGCCCTGACGATCTAACTACTCTGTTGATAACGGTAGCTGTTGATGCTACACGAGTGTTGGTGGCGGACTGGAGGTGTGACCAATGGGCGTGTCACTACCGGGCTGTGCTGATGGGCCGCCCGATCTCAGAAGACCATCTGCCGTGGCTGGAACAAGAAGAAGCGACACAAGCGAATGATAACTACAAGTTAGTATCCCCCTGCATTGGCTCCGTAGACGCCCGTTTTTAACCGCTTGCTTCCCTTTATATAATAAACCGACCACAAAGCGTCGTCGTCCTGAAATAAATCCTTTGTATTTATAGTGTGTATTTTGCACGTGAAAAGAAATGGCTTGTCTATATTTCTAACATGGATTTATTTTCTTAAAGACTACACCCGGACAGTTACGTATATAACGTTTGTGTGCGTATTTATCTCTCCCAGGACTAGGGGCTACAAGACATGGGCATGCATTGATGTACATCACTTAACTTGCGGCCGACCATGTCTGGACAGAGAAAAGTTTAGCTTTTACATCTTTTTGTAATTAGCTTCAGGACAACCGGACAATAAAGAACTGAAATCGTCGCTTCTTATTGAAAACGAGAGTAGTAGTGGTTATACTAGCAGAAGTTGTAGTAGTACCAGAAGCAAAGCAATCAAAATATGTAACAGAATGAAACGGATATTTGGATTGTGAAACAAACTTTTGATTCTTAGGATTTGCAGTTTGTGTTTAAGGTATTGAAGTCATATGGTTTTAGTCAAGATATATGTTGATGGGATATCACGTTTTATGTTGGTATTGAATTAAAAGCTATTGTTCTGACCAGTTGCATCCGTTTCCTGGTGATCTTGCCGTGCAGACGATGCACTGAACACCACGAAATCTCTTCTCAGTCGACGGTCGGGAGGGGTTAAACAATGATAGAAGATGCAACAACCTGCACACAAACGAACTGAGAGTGTCATTTCTCAGACTTGCTGTTTCTTGGCTTGGGGATACTATATTCTTGCAGTGAAACACACACACACACACACACACACACACACACACACACACACACACACACACACACACGCACGCACGCACGCACGCACGCACGCACGCACTCACTAACTCACACACACACACACACACACACACACACACACATGGTATAATAATCATTTAGGTTTATACATTTTCATCTACACCTGACAACCTTTCATTTGAGAAAGATTGATTGTATAATTGTTCCTATTGGTAAAGCACTAAATTGTAGTATTGAAATAATTAAAATGAACTTACACCTACATGAAAATAATCAACCGACTCTCTGTAGTTATCCGTTTCATCTAGTATTGTTTAAAAGGAAGTAATTGTCAAGTCCATTCATTGAATCAATTGTTCTGTCAAAGGCGGTCTTAAAATGAAATATCAGGCTTAATTAAATGTGTTTATGTTACAAAAGGAAGTATAGGAAATCTCCTTATGTCTTTGCACGCAGCAAATCAATGTGCTATATTTGTTTTGTTCCGATTAAGCTTAAGAAACGCGCATTTAACATTATTTGATTTTTTAAATTTATAACTCTAGTAAGAACAAAATATCACATTTAACTGTACTTCGAGGAATGATAACTTCTTCATTAGAGATTGGCCTTTCCTTTAAAGTGTAACTAACATCAATACACGATTTTGAACCTATTAAAAACCGTCTGTCAGTCAGAAGTCGGCAAAATATGTGGAGTCAAATTATGGAAAAGTTGTTGAAGTGAACTTTCGACCGGTTTTTAACTGACTCTCGGCCGACTCGAAGTTGTCTTAGGCTGGGGGTGAGAAAAGTGATGCATACTCGAGGTCAACTAACAACAAATAGAAATTTGGAACGTCGCGCGAAACTTCGCTATGTCGGAACTAAACAACGGGGCGGTGGCGCTACAGGATGTGACCTTTTCGTCCGAGAAGTTTATAACTCGTTTCTGAGCATGTTGCTACGTGCTTGCATGTCGAGTTCTGAACATGACCAGGAAATGTAAAAAGCTGACAGCTAGATGTAAACAACTTACTGTTAGTTAGTAAGTTAGTTAGTTGTTGCTTTTTGGGGCCAACAACTTACTGTACAGGTGAGAAAAGCTAAATAATCTCAATCATGTACCGCAACACAGTCTGAGAGAAACCAAGGGAATATTTCGTAACTGTTCAAACGGCTCCAATTGCGCGAAAGATGAAATAACAACCCTAGATATAGAAAGTATTAGTGAGGGCGTCAAATTTCACTGGACGGTCGATTATGATTTCTGTCTGTTTGACCCATTTTTTAAGTCGGACTTTTGAATGTATTGGACTATGATAACAAATACAGACGGGTTGAAAATAGTTCCGTGTGATGAGACTAGGTATTTGGGTTCCAACCGGTGAATAATCTCCTTTTGCTAAGGGCGCCATTTTTGTTTGTCTCATAAGAGTGAATTATGACAAGATACTGTAATGCAGTCATACCGTTGAGTTCATACATTTGCCACTGCAGTCTCTGGATAGCCATGCCAAAAATGGACGAAGATTTGAGAGACTCGATCATCTAATGTTT
Organism: Littorina saxatilis; assembly: GCF_037325665.1. Lineage (NCBI taxonomy): Eukaryota > Metazoa > Mollusca > Gastropoda > Littorinimorpha > Littorinidae > Littorina > Littorina saxatilis. The sequence goes on from NC_090258.1 coordinate 19,523,025, forward strand.
AAGAGGTATATATTGAGGGATTTAAAGATATCGAGTGAATGGACCGGTTTTCTAATGCACTGTGGTGGACACTTATCGTGCCCCCTCCCCCCTACCCGGTTTTGCTAGTTGACTTTGATCGGGACAAATGAACTGACTACAATTATGATATTTCAGTATGTGCAAGTTTAAGATTTTTGTTCACACACACACACACACACACACACACACACACACACACACACACACACACACACACACACACACACACACACACACACACACACACACACACACGCGCTATGCTGGATATACAAAGCCGATCTTGAGTCATCATTGTCATGTGCGATAGGAGCATTTGTTCTAAAACTATAACACAAAGGGATTGCTGTGGTTAGTTGCCATGTTCTTTTCTGGTGAGGCACTTGCACACAAGATCGCGTCTGTGTCACAGAGAAAGAGACATAGAGGGTATAGACATTGTTGCACAGAAACAAATCCTACTATCAATCTCATAACAAGTGATCAAAACCGCTATTTCTCACGAGGAACAGATTCTGCACAGGGTACAGTACCTAGTAAACGCCCACCCCTACTTTTGAGCGAAAGTGTTGTATGAAAGGGGATGGGCGTATAAAAGGTAGTGTACGGTACACAAAGCGTGGTACACCACCTTTTACCTTCTATGTAAATAGAGAATACTACATGGCTTGCTGTGTCGTACCAGATTTACACGAGTTGTTTTTTTAAATAGTGAACTGCGAGCGAAAGCGAGCTGTTCACTATTTGAAAAAGCAACGAGTGTAAATCTGGTACGACACAGCAAGCCATGTAGTAAATTCTGTTTATTCTACATTATATACTTCTGTGCCAGATCTAACTAAAAGTCACCGACAGCGCTATTGCCTTTGGGGCCGCTTTAGAACTTCAAACCACTTTACTCAATTTGACATTCATTCCTCCGCCATGACACACACTCTCAAACTAGGACAAAGTAGTTCGCCTTTGTTAACACTGTTAAGTTTAATATTGAAGATTGATGAAATAAATTCAAACAACGAAATCATGGTCGCTTCAAAATATACCAGATAAAAAGAAAAGCAGTGGCCACAGGATAAAAGAAACCAAAAGGAACAAAGCATATCCTTCCGCGATAGGATTAGCTTGACCTTCCGGTTGATCCCATGTACTACTAATTTACATAGCTTGACCTTCCGGTTGACCTCATTTACATGATATACACACGTGTGATTTGAACGATTTTTATCTCACGGGTATCTCTCTCACGTATGTAGGATAAAGTAAAAATGACGCTTTTGGCCATACTAGGAACACACAGTGCAGACAACGAGCGCACAATAAATCAATTGAAAAAATTAACACCAACCTTTACATATGGCACACACAATCGGCAGAACTACAACAATCCAAATCAGTTTCAAGATGCTAAAATTAGGTCGAATTTGAGATTGAGGTCGAGGTCGAGGCAGAGGTCCCGGCTTTGATGCTGCAGTTGTCGCTGCTACACACACACACACACACACACACACACACACACACACACACACACGCACACACACACATGCACGCACACACACGCACACAAACACATACATACACACACACGCACACACACATACATACACACACACACAAACACGCACGCACGCACACACACAAACACGCACGCACACATACGCACACACACACACACAAACACGCACGCACACACACACACACACACACACACACACACACACACACACACACACGCACGCACACACACACACACACACACACACACACGCACACAAACACATACATACACACACACACAAACACGCACGCACGCACACACAGACACACACATACACACACAAACACGCACGCACACACACACATACACACACACACACACACACACACACACACACACACACACACGTTTATGAACGTGGTATTTAGTCTTACATTGCTCGTAAAATATGTTGACAAGATGTTTGCTATGCGCCAAACAAGCGAAGCAATAAACGTGTACGCATTAGCAGTAAAAGTCATAATTAATTAAGCTACAACCTGTCACAGAATTCGAGGTTCTCAAGAAACTTTGCCCCGTCAAATGATCTGCATTATGACGGAAAAGCTCATAGATTCACAGTTGCTTGTCTATATTTCGACATATAATCATGGCCAATTTGTTCAAAAAGGCCACAAAGAGGAGAATGCGGAGTGGGGGGAGGGGGGTCACGTACACTTTTCAATCCTCCTTTCTGGATCACAGTTGATTACAAATACATGATGTAGCTTAAAATAAGCATGCTGTTTTATATTTACTTACAATTTGTCCAAAATCCATGAGAATTTTGTGCCAAGAAGGACACAGCAAGAAGGCACAAGATCAGCAATGGGCGCATGATAATCGTCGAGTAGACCGCTAAATACCGAGAGAAGTATGTAGGCGTCCTGGTACCGATGATTACAGCAGTGACTGTTTAAAGGACTCTTCTCTCCTTGTGGATTACAAGGCCTCAACTGTTATCCCCAACTTTTTCTAATGGTCTCTGTCTGTTTTTTGTTTCCTCCCAGGTGTGACCTGTGGCTTAATTGTAACTTCATTGTCAAACGTACTGCACCGCCCAGTTTGCTTTGGTGTCCTCATTTTTCTATTTCCTTGTGAATTCTAGTTTAGCGATTGTTTGGTGACATTTGACTGGCTCTTCCGCCAGCTATGTCAGGCACATCAAAACTTCCTTTTTCTGAGCTGGACTGTTTATGGGAAAGCAGTCTAAACAAATCAGGGGTTGGATTCAATGAGGTATGACCTGAGATGCACTTTGTATGTGTGTGGGTTTGGATTTAGGACAGCTGCTGTCAGCCGTTTCCGCGCAATGAGCATTTAACCGTGTAGTGTTATGTTTTAAAGATATGGCTGGGTTATAGTGTTTACAGATATGTATAAATACATTTGCGTTTAATCCAAAAAGGTATATCAGTCTTAAACAGCGCTTTTAAAAAATGCCAACATAATATCACATAACTTGTTGCATTTTACAGTTGGGGACAATCGCCAGTTGTCAGTATATCAGGTCGAATAAAAGCAAACAAAAACACATCAGTTTATGTCCTGTTTATCATTTACTCCAGATACCATCACACACACACACACACACACACACACACACACACACACACACACACACACACACACACACACACACACACACACACACACACACACACACACACACACACACACACACACAAACACACACACACACGAAACACAAACAAACACGCAAACCAACAGACAATGTGAAGTTTTATTTTTGGTTGCTTTGTAGTATTTCTTCGAATTCTTTCTGTATTACTTTTTTTTCTTCTTTGTTTTAATATGTTTTGTTTGACGCTTTGTTTGTTCCGTGACAAATTGTACGTACAGTCCAGATCAAAATTGACATGACAAATATTATTTTTGTTAAAACATGGTTTAACCATGCAGTTCTGATCTCCTCTACAACTGATCAAATATATCCAGAAAAACTTCCTCAATGCGGTAGGACACAGATATGATAAAGCGTAAAGGAAGTGGCCCGTAAACCAAAAAATACAAAGGCCCCTCTGTTTTATTGTTTGATTCAGTAATCGGAATTGGTACTCTACACAATTATAGTATTATCGTCTAAACTATGAACAACCATGTGACCAAAGACAATTGTATGCTTCACACGAGATACATAACCACAATGAATTAAACATGATTTCCGCTTTGGTATTTAAACAATCGTCTCTTCTCTCATAACAGTCAGCAAAGGATACAAGGTACAAATGCGTGCGTGTGTGTGTGTGCGTGCGTGCGTATGTGTGTGTGTGTGTGTGTGTGTGTGTGCGTGCGTGCGTATGTGTGTGTGTGTGTGTGTGTGCACCAAATATGTTGATTCAGGTACCTGTCTAGCCCTTCTAGTCAGTCTGGATCACATCCGGTGAGAGCATTGCAGAACGTGTAAATCTAAACTGACTGGTTCTTTCCTGTATTCGAGGAAGGTGTGTCAAGGGAGATAACAACTCCTTTCTTATAACCGGTGCTTTCTTGTAGCAGCGTTTCTCTTATCCGGAGAATTTTACGTGAAAGAAAGAAAGCAAGCATTTGGGACTCAAACCGACTGCCCGCGGTCGCCTTAGACAAGTGGTCGCTATAAACAGGTGAATGATACAGTCATAACCTTTCGGGTGGTCGTTATGGGCAGGTGGTTGTTATCGATAGGTGGTCGCCATGGTAGGGTCGTATGTTGCATAAACAGGCTTCACAGTCACATTCTGTGTGACCAGAGCTGATTTTGCTTCCGTATCATTTGTTGACCAGTTAGCTCTTTTCACGCAAAGACTGGTCCTGCAGCTATACTCATTGTACGGTACAACTATACGTGTTTTGTTTGTCTAAATCACGACGGACACTCATTATCACGTGTTGGTGAACAAATAAAGCAAATATTGAACACAAAAAAACACATTAGGGGGGGGGGGATGCTATTGAAGATTTACTGGTCGCTTCTTATTGACATTAGGTGAAAACAAAACACGGATTTTCAACCAAAAAAACTAAATTTTCGTGACCCACACAGAGCCCCATGGACCCATGTTATGATGCGACACGTACGTAACCTTTGTCTATTGGTTTTTACGTGAATGACAAATGACGTCACTGGGGCTCTGGAAGGGAAGAAGAACCGCATGTCTTGAGCCAAAAAAGTCAAGATTGCCGAATGTACAGGCCACAGTCAGGATTATATATATCTCTGCTTCAACTGACACAAAAATTCAAATTCATCTGAAATGTAGAAGTTCTGTTTCTTATTAACATTTTCTGCCACAACAAATAAACAGAAGTATGGACACAAAACCAGAATGTTGCTGTACATTGCTTGGGAAACACACTAATTATAACAATTCCAAGGTCAGTTTTCCCCGAAAGCTCATCGTGTGGGGCGTTTAATTACACAATAACATCGACATTTACACAAAATTAGCACACATGAAACATCCAATGTACATCAACACTTTTTTGTATAAAACAGTTAACAGAAACAATTTTCTATAAATGTGACCCTCCACCACGGAATGAGTCGCATGTCACCTCGCGCGGTTCTGCGCTAGGCTTAATATAAGTCTCGGGGATGTCTGGTAACAGTGTGAGGGTCACATTAGTCACATGCTTGTAACTCGAAAAGTGTTCGCTCTTTTCTAAAACGGTTTTCACTACTGGATAGAGCATAAAAAACTCTTTAGGAATATGTAAATATATGAAATCATGCAAAGGTGACATGCGACTCATTCCGTGGTGGAGGGTCACAAATGTATCTGTCATAGCTAGATTCCGAATCTAGCTGGAATTCATTATTCATAAAGTGTCTGCTTCAGTATAAGCTTTAATTCTGATTTTAGCCAGGTATTCTATTATACGCCTATCAAAATGTAATTAAAAGTGGCATTGCATTTTGAAAATAAAGTTGTTATGTAAGTTCAAGGATTACTTAGGCGAGAAATAAAACGACAACGAAGAGTTAAGCCCTTCGGTAAATGTAGGAATCTTGAGTATGGGTATTGTACTTTTGAACAAGAATCATAACAGATTTAATTACTTAAATTGCAAAAATCTTCGATTTTCGAGCTTAAAAACCTGCTTATAATCAGTTGCTTATAAATGCTGTCTTTATTTGTTAATTTGGGCACGTCAATTGGGCGAGTGACTTATTTTAATTCTACATCCGGTTCTCAGGGGCAGTCTCCAGTCTCATTGTCTTCCAGGTACGGATATATCCGTACCCACTCTTATGGCTCTATCTGACCTGGTACGGATATATCCGCTCAGACTGGTAGCTTCAGTCGCTTCCTGTAACTGTCCATCTAACGCCTGCATTCCAGCGTGTTGATATACAGTTACTACAAAGTTACTACAATTCTGAGTGACCTGCTGCAGCACAGCTGGTCTCGGCTAAAAAAAACTTGGTCAACATAGGTGGGGTAGAAAGTGTTAAAAAGAACTTCTACTGTCACAGTCAGGGAGGGAGTGACCAATTTTAATTCGACATCCCGTTCTCGGGGGCCGTCTCCAGTATTAAAAAGAACTTCTACTGTGACAGTCTGGGCGGGGTGGACCAGACTGCCAAGTCTCGCAGGGACCCCTCACTCCGTCGTCCTTGGCAACCACAGCGGCTAGTGACGTGTCAAGGGGCGTAGACTGCAGCTTTAAGTAGAACTACTACTGTGACAGTCTGGGCAGGGTGGACCGGCCTGCCAAGTCTCGCAGGGACCCCTCCCTCCGTCGTCCTTGGCACCCACAGCGGCTAGTGACGTGTCAGGGGGCGTGATGCCAGAAGGGGTAACAGCCGGACTCGATGAGGACGCAGACGCTATGGGTTCTGACGATGGACCGGCCACAGGTACGGACACCAGCTCGCTGCCAGTGGTCCTACTGGTCAATAACAACACACAACGGTTTGGTTACGGAAACTTGGGTTCAGCAAACACAAAAAGACCAAAAAGCACTGTGCTCACGTTGGAATGACGAAAACGAAACAAATACAGGCGACGTTTCGACCACTTGTTTTTTTCGGTTTCGTCATTCCAACGTGAGTACAGTGCTTTATGGTCTTTTCGTTTTCGTCATTCTAACCTGAGTACAGTGCTTTATCATGGTCTTTTCGTTTTCGTCATTCTAACCTGAGTACAGTGCTTTATCATGGTCTTTTCGTTTTCGTCATTCTAACCTGAGTACAGTGCTTTATCATGGTCTTTTCGTTTTCGTCATTCTAACCTGAGTACAGTGCTTTATCATGGTCTTTTCGTTTTCGTCATTCTAACCTGAGTACAGTGCTTCATCATGGTCTTTTCGTTTTCGTCATTCCAACGTGAGTACAGTGCTTTATCATGGTCTTTTCGTTTTCGTCATTCTAACGTGAGTACAGTGCTTTATCATGGTCTTTTCGTTTTCGTCATTCTAACCTGAGTACAGTGCTTTATCATGGTCTTTTCGTTTTCGTCATTCTAACCTGAGTACAGTGCTTTATCATGGTCTTTTCGTTTTCGTCATTCTAACCTGAGTACAGTGCTTTATCATGGTCTTTTCGTTTTCGTCATTCTAACCTGAGTACAGTGCTTTATCATGGTCTTTTCGTTTTCGTCATTCTAACCTGAGTACAGTGCTTTATCATGGTCTTTTCGTTTTCGTCATTCTAACCTGAGTACAGTGCTTTATGGTCTTTTCGTTTTCGTCATTCTAACCTGAGTACAGTGCTTTATCATGGTCTTTTCGTTTTCGTCATTCTAACCTGAGTACAGTGCTTTATCATGGTCTTTTCGTTTTCGTCATTCTAACCTGAGTACAGTGCTTTAACATGGTCTTTTCGTTTTCGTCATTCTAATCTGAGTACAGTGCTTTATCATGGTCTTTTCGTTTTCGTCATTCTAACCTGAGTACAGTGCTTTATCATGGTCTTTTCGTTTTCGTCATTCTAACCTGAGTACAGTGCTTTATCATGGTCTTTTCGTTTTCGTCATTCTAACCTGAGTACAGTGCTTTAACATGGTCTTTTCGTTTTCGTCATTCTAACCTGAGTACAGTGCTTTATCATGGTCTTTTCGTTTTCGTCATTCTAACCTGAGTACAGTGCTTTATCATGGTCTTTTCGTTTTCGTCATTCTAACCTGAGTACAGTGCTTTATCATGGTCTTTTCGTTTTCGTCATTCTAACCTGAGTACAGTGCTTCATCATGGTCTTTTCGTTTTTCGCTCTCACGTGCAGTCACCATTGTTTTTTTGCTTTCGGCAAACAGAACAGTCACACGCTCTTATAGGTGTGGGTTCGCAACAAAAGAAAGGTTCATGGGTAGGCCTCTGAACACTCATGCCATGGAACTGAAATATAGATTGTCATTGTAGATCTATTATCATATAATAACAAGTCGCGTTAACAGACCTGAAAGTGGCGAGTGTTTTAGTCGCCATGGCGAGTAGAAATCTGTAAATGGCGAGTAGAAATGTTAATCTACTCGCCAAAGGCGAGTAAAGTTTCTGAAACAAATGGTTGGTTTGGCGAGTAAAATTTGCTCTCTAGCGAGTAAACTATGAGAAGTACTAGCCAAAGGCGAGTGCCCCATTTTGAGGACGTTCAGGCCTGGTTAAGCCAAATTAATATATTTTGTCAATCTGTCGATCTCACAGAAGGAAACTTAAAGCACCGCGGCATTTTAAGACAACACCTGCGGCCGGCTCGCTGATCGCTTGAAGTGACAAGCCATTATATAGTGCAGTAGCGTAATGCGCTTCACAGCAAAAAACGCGCTTTTCTCTATTCTGTTTAACTTTCTCAGCTTGTTTTTAATCCAAACATAACATATCTATATGTTTTTCGAATCAGAAAAAGATAAAGAATAAGATGATTTTTAAATCGAATTCTGAAATGTTAAATTTACTTAGAATGTTCGGATATTCAGTGACCAAACTCCTTGAATAATGTTTAAGCTTCAAAGCTGAAATGCAATCCCATAGTCTGGGCTTCGGCGAAGTTTGCTTGACCAAACTTTCATTCAATTTGATCGAAAAATGAGGGTGTGACAATGCCACCTAAACTTTTACAAAAAGCTGGATATGACGTCATCAAAGACATTATCAAAACAATTGGCAAAAACGTTGTGGTATATAATTTGGAGGAACTGAAGATCGGTTCCGTAGTTTTCTCTGAATCGCTCTACACACACACACACACACACACACACACACACACACACACACACACACACACACACACACACACACACACACACACACACACACACACACACACACACACACACACACACACACACACACACACACACACACATGTTTTCTTCCGTGTGGCAGAGAATCGAGAAGGATTTCCTCATAATGTATATAGAGAATACTACATGGCTTGCTGTGTCGTACCAGATTTATACGAGTTTTTTTTTTTTAAATATTGAATTGCGAGCGAAAGCGAGCTGTTCACTATTTGAAAAAGCAACGCGTGTAAATCTGGTACGACACAGCAAGCCATGTAGTATTCTGTTTATCCTACATACTGTACTTACGTGTATTTTACTGAAAATGTCTTGCAGTCGAGGCAGCTAAATTGAAGACGCTTGTTTTGGAACCTCGATCTCTTTTAAAACCTCGAGCAATCTATTACGTCAAAGCAAAGAAACGTCACTCTGAAAGACAGTGTGGCGTGACGTGTTAGTTCTAAAGATTCATCGAGGGTAATTAGCGAGCACAATTTTTGTTTTAATAATGACGTTTGTCTTGGTGACTTTGGCATCATAAGCAGTGGAAAAACAGGTCCCTGCCAGACTTGCTTGACATGACCTCATTTACATGATATACACACGTGTGATTTGATCGATTATTATCTCACGGCTGTCTCTCTCACGTATGTAGGATAAATTAAACAAACACATCAAAAGTATGTGTTTGCATAATGAGACCAATAATCAAGATGGTGATGATGATAGAGAGAGACAGACAGAGAGATAGATAGAGACAGACAGAAAGACACACAGACACACAGAAAGATCCATGGCGAACCTGACAGAGGCAACAGTGGGTTTGATGGCTGGGCGGTCGGCACTGGGCACCACCCTGTTGTGTCTGACGAAGGGCAGGAAAACCAGGCAGCGCCACACCTGCTGGCGTAGCGAGTCGTAAAAAGTTAAGTAGACAAAAGGCGTGACGAAAGAGCTGGACAGGGCTAGCAGAATGAAGACGAAGCGAAAGACGATGTAGGTGGCGTCAGACTCTATCTCCTCCTCACCTCCGTCGCCCGAGCTCAGCTTGAGAGAGTCCGAGACGAAGTCTACGAGGTAGAAGGGGATCCAGCTGAAGAAGAAGATGACGATGTTGACCACGAGAAGTTTGACCACTTTCCGCTTGCGGCGAACGGACTCGGTGACGGCGAGATCACTGCCCCAGAGGCGTCGGGCGATACGCGTGTACATGTAGCTCATGCCCAGGAAGGGAACGAAGAACAGCACCACCAGGTCTGCCGTGCGGTAAGGCAAGTCGTCCTCATCCTCCTCTACGAACAGGTTGCAGACACTGTCGTTGTCGTCGTCGTCGTTGCCGTCTTCATCATCCTCATTGACGTTCTCGTCATCATTGTGGCCACCATCATCGTCAGCATCATCGCCATCATCTATTTTAGTTCCGGATGTTAACAATTTCCTTACACTGAAAGCTGTGTCCATGTGGGGTGAGATGGCGGTGTGTGTCCGGTGTCTCTGTGTCCGGTCAGTGTGTGTCCGGCCAGTGTGTGTCCGATGAGTGTGTGCGTTCACTAACAGTGGGTGGTGAGTTGGTCTCGCGTTGGCTGGGAAAGGGGAGGGCACTCTCCCAACTTTTGAAGTTAACTTGGTCAAAGCTTCTTTAAGTTTCAAAGATAAGTTGACCGGGGTTCGCCCTAATCTTGAAGTTGCGCCTGCGGGTACAATATCTAGAATGACATCATGAGCAGACGATGGTGACGATGAAATAAAATCCTGCTTGAGGTTTGGAGACTCACTCAAAAGACGACGTGCCCTACGTCCGAGGGACAAAGGAGCGTCGACGAAGGAAACGTAATGCTGTTGAAGAGTTCGTGCAGCACCTGACGCTGTTGCTGGCGAGATGAGGGTGTCGCTTTTGTCCTGTGAGACGCTGAACTGGATGAAGAAACGACTGCCGTACAGCAGACCGCCAAGCCACACGGCCACCAGAATGGCTGCACGCAAGAGAGAGCAAGCTATTACAAACACACAGATACACACACACGCACGAGCATACACACACACGCGCGCTAACACACACACACACACACAAACACACACCCGCGCGCGCGCACACATATACTCACACACGCACGCATGTACACACTCACGCACGCACGCTCGTACTTACGCTTACTCACGCACATACCTGTGTCGGTATCGTATGTCATTAAGGTTAAGGACAGAGCCATGAGAGCAGGCACGGAGTACTTGCTGACGTACCGGTGTCGGTATCGCATATCATTAAAGATAGTATACCGAAGGCGCCATTTAGGAGAGTTTTCTGACGATTTGGACCTTAAAAAGTTCAAGGGACATTCGCTGTACTGTAATTTAGGAACACCTGCAATGATTTGCTCAAAACTGCTTCAAAACTATGGCTTTTGGGGCGATTTGAGACAGTTTTCTTCTTAGATATAATTCCGTTAAGGTTAAGCAGATAGCTTGGTGATGTACCTGCGGCCACCTTGGTGCTGAATGACCGGCAGGTGGGGTGAATGACGGCCACGTAACGGTCAATGCTGACCGCCATCAGGCTGTAGATACTGACAGTCACACTCGCCAACTCCAGGAACAGTGGCACCTGCAAACACACACACACACACACATACATACACTCAACACACACACACACACACACACACACGGATGGACGAACACGCAGAATGACAGACAAAATGTCAAGACAGATAGACTTCTTCAGACGCACAGACGGATAAACAGTCAGGGACAATCACGGTAAAACACACACATACTCCTTCTGTCTGTCTGTCTGTCTGTCTGTCTGTCTGTCTGTCTGTCTGTCTCTCTCTCTTTCTCTCAGTTTCCTTGGACTACATACCTGACCAACACGCAGATCACACACTGACAGACAGACTGACAGATAGACGGACATACAGTCAGACAGACGGACATACAGTCAGACTGACGGACAGACAGACGGACAGACAGACAGACAGATAGACAGACGGATATGCACACACACACACACACACACACACACACACACACACACACACACACACACACACACACACAGAAAGACACATAAACAGATATCCCCACCTGACAAAGCGCTCCGACAAACACGCCCTTCCTGACGAACTGGGTCAAGGCCAGGGCAGTGACCAGCACGCCCACGAGTAAGTTGGACACCGCTTGGGACATCATGAACATGCTGGTCGCTCCCTTCAGGGACTTGGATCTGCCACAGTCGTCATAGTCATCATCATCATCATCGCCGCTGTCGTCGTCATCATTATCATCAGTCGTCGTCAACGTCATCATCATCATCTTGATCGTCATCATTAACGTTGTCATCCTCATCACCATTTTCATCGACATTATCATCGTCGTCGTCGTCGTCATCATCATCATCATCATCATCATAAGTCGTCGTCGTCGTCTTTGTCCTCATCATGATATCATCATGATCATCATCTATGAATATGTGAGTTGTTGGAAACAGAGACCGTAGAGTACGCAGAGATGACGCAATCGTGTAAACAAATGAGACCATAAGCCCTGTGGCGCCACCACTAGGAAGTTAGGCGCGTAGAAACGACAAAGAGCATGGCCAGCCACCCCCCCCCCCCCCCCAAAAAAAAAAAAAAAACCCTAAAAACACATTAAGGCGCATGGTTTGCTGCCTATAATTGCTCACACTCACATTCCAAAGGATTTCGGATGTTTAGTTTTATGTTTTTCCCCCATTAAATGTGCAAATCATGGGTCAGATTCGATAAAAGAGCGAGAAAAACAAGAAAATGTTTTTTAAAAAAATCAGGCAATTCTGCCACGTTCGGCCCGCGTGTGTTATCATGAGGATTACTAGCACCTTGGTACTTATCGTACACATAGCCCAACCAATCAGCTACCTTATTCTTGCAATATCACAAATGCGTGCTGCCCACACCGCACACGACTTACCGCCACGTTTTTTTCCCCAAGCAAGTGCCGAAAATGAGGCTGTATGAACGGAAACACCCTGCGGACGAACGGACACATCCGGTGTATGAACGGAATGAGTTGACACACAGTGCTTAGTGCCAAGACTTATGCGTCATCTCTGTGTACTCTACGATCTCTGTGTGATAGGGTGGAGTGGAAGGGGGAAAATAGGCCAGGAAGCATAACTGAGACGCCAAGACAGAGGTTGCGATAACGTGACTTTTATTTATTGTACACCAGAAAGCAGACACCAGAAAGCAGTGTCTGATGACACATGAAAAGAAAAGAAAACATAATATAAGTACATGGCATAACAAGTAAAAACGCACCATTCATACCAATGCATCCTAACCATACATACAATCCACAATAAACCTACTATATCAAGTGAACAGAAGGGGGGGGGGGGGTAGAGGGTGATGGGGAGACGGGACTAACACCCTACACAATAGATAACTGAGGACACGCTATTACAAAACAAGGAACTAGGCTAGCGCGGGAAAACGGGCAAAACAACGAAACTGACGCTATAACGTCGGTATTGCGTTATACCGGAAACCCCCGGAAACCCACCTTCCCCAAACAGCTTGGCTATGATGGCCGACCGGGTCCTACTGTCCACGCCTCTTCAGAGGACGCATGCAGCTGATTCTGCTTGCTGATGGCATGGCTTGAATCACAGCTCCTCTCAGTGCCTTCTCCTCATCACTCCCCACTATCAAGCGCCTACTGGATACCTTTAGTTTTCCTGCCAAGTGATGGAAGAATTCAAAGTATTTATCCTTGTCAGAATTTCCATGCAGGAAAACAGGACCTATCATTAGTGGGTGGTCTTTTGTTGACCACAGAGTAACGGCAAGGTTCTTGAAAACTGTAACGGTAACATGAAGGTCTCCAAGATTGAAGGTCTTGTCTACACCAAGCACTGTTGCCTCAGCACTTGGAGGTGGAGTACAAAAACGTATGACGTCGGCCAACTGCTCATCAGTGTATAAGACTGCACATGGGACCTTGCCTGGTCGACGGAACAGGAACCGTATGTAGTCGGAGTCCACCTGCAGCTCCTCTAGCTGAGCCACTTGATCTGCAAATGTCCCTCCAAATGTTTTGCTGCTCTTTCTCTTCTGCCGATAGGCCTTGTCTCTGACTTGTTTTATGTTTCGGGCACCTTCAACCGGGTACTTCTTTTACCCGGAATCGACCGGAATCGACCGGAATCGACTTACACTACTAATAAAAATGGTATAATCATGTGAGAGAGAGAGAGAGAGAGAGAGAGAGAGAGAGAGAGAGAGAGAGAGAGAGAGAGAGAGAGAGAGAGAGAGAGAGAGAGAGAGAGAATTGAATTGAATTGAATTGAACTTTATTTTACAAGGATTTAGATTTAAGGCTACGCCTTTTCTTACAATGTGTCCTTGGGACGCATAGACACACAATTATATAATTAAAAAAATTAAAAAAATTAAAAAAATAAAAATAAAAATAAAAAATTAAAAATTAAAAAGTTAAAAAATTAACCAACAAAAGGAGGTCGGAAAACGTGATAATAAAGATGACGATGATGATGATGATGACGATAATGATGATGATAATGATGATGATGATGATGATAAAGATGAGGCATGAAGAGCATACATATGTGGTTATTCATAAAATCAAATGCATACTATGCAGGTAATTATAAATACAAGCTGGTGGCAATCGAACATGTAGCAATAGAGTAACAAAAATATGTTCAGAATATACAATGCACAGCATATTTTTGACGTAATACTAAGTTTGGTAAGTCAAAAGGCGTTAAACTACTCAGACATTAAGTGGTTTTTTACACATTTTTTAAAACTTTTTAATGACTTTAGGTGCTTAAAGGATGATGGAAGTGAATTCCAAACTGAAGTACCCGAAAAAGCAAGACTGGTCTTATACAGGTCAATTCGTGGAATTGGTGGGATCAGGTTGACCGACCCATATCTGTGGGTAGCTTTATTAAATAATGATGTAATGTAAATCGGCACTTTACCGTGATACAATTTATGCATGAAAATGGCTTTGTTTAACTTGAGATGCTTTTCCAGTGGAAGAAAGTTAAGCATTTTCAATTTCATATCTGTTGAGGCATTATCCTTTACGATGAGTTTGGCTGAGCGACGATAGAGAGAGTCTAACTTTTTCAAGTGGACATCACTGCTGCCATCCCAGAGCGTCGAAACATAATTAATGTGAGGCATTACATGAGCATGGTGGAACATTTCCAGAGTCCTTCTGTCGGTATATTGCTTTAACTTGGATAGGAGGAAAACGTTCTTGGCTACTTTCTTGCAAATATGCTGTATTTGTGCCTGCCACTTGAATTCACAATCAAGAATTACCCCTAAAACGCGATGCTGTTGAACTTGTTCAATTGATTGCGTACCAATAGTAAGATTTAGTTTGAGTGGAGAAATCTGATGTTTTTGTCTGGTTGCAATTACCATACTTTTAGTTTTTATTGGATGGACAAGCATAGCATTAGCACTACACCAGTTATTTACATCGTTTAAAGCTGTTTGAAGGGAGGACTCTATTACTGTAACAGACTTTCCACTTGAGTGAAGAGAAGAATCGTCAGCAAAAAAATCACTTCTTACATTACTGTCAGAAATGTGCAGTGGCAGATCATTGATATACAGACAGAACAAGATCGGCCCAAGCACTGACCCTTGAGGCACCCCGCATTTCACAGTCTCCTCAGTAGATATTTTACAGTTTAGGGCAGTATATTGAGATCTGTTCTGTAAATAGGAAGCAAAAAAGTTACACACTGAACTGTTTCTGAGATACAACTGTAATTTCTTCAGTAAAATTGAATGATCAACAAGATCAAACGCTTTTTTAAAGTCGAGAAACACAGCACCACTGATTTCAGATCGGTTTGTTGCAGACAACCAGGTGTCGCATAGCGTGGTAAGGGCGCTGTGACAAGAGTGAGAGAGATAGAGAGAGAGAGAGAGAGAGAGAGAGAGAGAGAGAGAGAGAGAGAGAGAGAGAGAGAGAGAGAGAGAGATTATACCAGAGAGATGCATCACATCTCTGATTATACCACTTTTATTTGTAGTGTAGGTCGATTCCGGTCGATTCCGGACGATTCCGGTCGATTCCGGGTAGAAGAAGTACCGCCTTCAACCAGGTCTCCATCGTTGTATACCTCCTTTGGTCGCTTGGTCTTCAACTCCTCTTGAATCTGTTTATGTATGTGAGGTTTGAGGCGCTGATACACCGTACTGGTGTGGTCGACAGCATTCCCATGGGGTGCCTCCCCAGGAAACGTCCCTTTGTACTCGTAGCAAGCGTTGTTGCAGCCAATGGCTCCTTCAAACCAGGAGACACGTTTTTCATATGATTTATCCACTGTGTGTTGGACGTAGTATCTGTGGACTGTTACAAGAGTGTCGGGCCCCGGCTGTTGTGTAAGAGGCTTGTAGACAACTATCTTGTCCTCCCTTCGTTGGAAACAGTACTGTCCCTCCTTCAACACCACCTTCAGGGGCGGATTAGGGGGGGGGGGGTTACAGGGGTTCCGGAACCCCCCCCCCCCCCCCCGGCTGTCCAAAAAAATTAAAACAATTAATACTAACTTAAAAAGAAATAATGAGTGGCTGCTGACACCAGTTGATCATGTTTAAAATCAAGGATAAGCCATAAATTGTTCATAAAATAGCTAAAACTCTTCTTACATCTACTTACAGTTCACTCCTCAATGAAGAACTAAACACACACGAAGTTACGGCGGGACTGTTCAACGCATCACCGATCTGAATCACACACCTCGCTGATGGTAAATCAGCTATTAAACCACAGGTCAAAGATAATACTAACAATCCAGCACAGGCTGCAAAGATGTCACACTAACACAAAGAACTGTTTCAAATATAACACCGGTCTCAAGGCTAAACACACACAACGAAATCACCGGTCAGACTGCCCGAACTCACACTGTCGGGGGTGGATGCGTACGCATCCGTTAAAGGAAAAGTCCAAGGTTTAGGGTCACTTTTGATATGTTGACCCTCTTAATTCATCAACCACAAATGCGTGTGTAAAAATGAACACAGAAATCCAAAAAGTAAACTTTGACTCGTTTTTGGTTGTTCTGAATCGTTCCATCGCGCGCGCAGTCTTGGCTCATGACCTTGTGCACATACGTGTGCTACGTCACGAGCCTTGAACAACAAACATGGCCGGCTCAAGCAGTGAGGAAGACAAGTGGAATACGGACCGGTTTTCAGCCAGCCTGAGGTTTTAGCGTGCCCGTTTGAGCCTCTTCGTCGTCAAAATGCTGGCGAGGCCACAAGGAACTGCTTGAAACAGAGCCAGCATAAGCGGCAATACGAAATGGTATGTGATTCTCTTTGTTGTGATGTTGACACACTAGTCCGTAGTCGCTACCTCTTGCATGCTAGATCGAAGTCAGGTGTGTTTTTCACAGATCAGTTGATGTGCTTCCACAGATCTGTAAGCATGTAAAGATTATGGATTTATGCTATTATTTCAGGCATCTGGTGTTGTTTATTTTCCTATCTTTAATCAAGGATTTCGTCCTTGAACTGCCCAGTTTAGAATAAATGCTTCCACAGTGACTGACAGTGATGTTCACACACGACTATCCTTATTTTCTCTTGGAATTCTGAGTAATTCTTCAGTCACACAACGAAACATGTAGACAGCAAGTTAACATTGCGCAAAGCCTGTTTCTTGCGGACAAAACTGCAATTATCCTGGTATTTTTATTTGCGACAGTAAGACACTACATGACATCGACACCACTAAACAGTGAAACTTTTTTGAAATGGCGGTGGGCTGCTTTCATGTGCTAATACTAATAGTGATCCTGACATTTTTCTTGCGAAACGGTCAAAGGGAAGTAATAAATGAATTTAGTTTTTTAAACGAGCACACGTGATTTCCGATCTCAAACTAGATCTGAAATCATAAGATTTTCTGAGCAGTGGAGAAACGCTGATGGCGTGATATCGCAAGCCGTTTTGGAAGCAAATAAGCACTGTCAGACATATTATGCTGAAACACGATTACAGCAGTTCAAACTTTTTGATCATTGATTTTTAGGAGTACGCAATATCGGACAGTCACACTACAAAAAGACAATGCGTTAGTGCATAGATCGGTATTCTCAAACGTCACGAACAGACAGTACGTTGCTACTATATATTTTACTGTATTAACAAAACCCCACAGTCCCATTAAAAATGTGTGGTGTGTGCCGAAAAGCAACCATATGAGATTCAGTCAGTGGGACCCTGAATCTACCTGGGGTTAAATCGGGTTATTGACTCTCATTGCATGAATTTTTAAACTGAATATATGTACTACTGTTCGTGTTGTTTTTGTGATCCACTGCAATTTCTGTGTAGATCTATACCTTAGAATTTCAAGGTAATTTTTGAACGGGGCATGACAGATGATACATTTTGCCATGATCACAGAGTGATACGTGTATTTTGCTTATCAGGTGTCAGTGCAGAAACTCCAAGAGGGAACGAAATTCAAATATCTGGAAAACCTGGATGAGGAGATAGACAGCCTAACAGCACATCCTCCTATGTTTGCTCGGACATCTACTACCTTCAAACTGCATACTATGCGTACACACAGGAATATGGACGACTCAACATTGATCAAAATGGGTAAGTAACACAACACAAACAGATGATTTCCATTATGATAGATTTATTTATCTGAAAGTAAAATTGACAACAGTGTACAATTTGTTTTCAAATACGAAAATATCACATTGGGTTAACAAAAAATAAAAACACCATCATATATCATTAAAACTATTCTTTATTTCTAAACACATACATATCAGCATAGTTTATTCATGTAAACATCCTCATTTCGGTTCCCAGTCTATCTGAAATCAAGGTAAGATATGCCAGAAAGAATAGCGATCACACAGTGCTTCAGCATGAATTTGAAAACCTGCTCTACGTCACATAGACACAGCGTGTCTTATGATTCTATCCGCCCTCTCCAAACAAACACGTACACGTTTTCTCTGGTACGAATGTCTTAAAAGCTCAAACTAAGCTGCTGTTTTATTCTGTCTTGCTTTGCAGGAAATACAGGCACGTCGCTTACCCATAACAGGCAGCTGGTGCGCTAGCGAGTGGGGTTTCTCGGCAGAAGCATCAGAGTACCATTACCAACCTGTGCAGTCAAAACAATCAGAAATACTTTCACAAACGGATGAAGAGTGGGGTTCAAACTCCCTGAGCTACAGAAGGCTGAAATATACTTTTAAAAATCGTGTGACTGTGTTGAACTATTATCTTTGGTTGAACAGATTCCTGCATGGTTTGAAGATGATACTGGGTTGTCACGTGGTCCGGTACATGGTTCACATGCTGCAACATTTTGTTCCAGACTTTTTCCACTGTTGGTGTACTCCAGCATCAGGTAGTCAGTCCATGAGCCGGTCAGCATAGCCTGTGTCCAGTATTGTCCGTTTGCCTGTTGCCTGAAACATGGTTTTGGGGAAGTAACTAACGATCTCTGCACACATTTTAACATGTGAATAAGAACAGAAAAAGTTTGTCAAAAGTATACATAGTTTAATTTGCATTTACTTAAAGGCCAGACTTTCTTCTCGATCATTATTGCTTCATAAAGATTCTGGAAATTAACAAACTGTTTCCCCCTATCAAGGCCTCCGACCTTTTTTTTAAATGCAGGTCGGTTTGTTGTCATCTGTGCATTACTACCTCTTGCCACCCGTGCGGTCATTGCCACCAGGTATCTCAACAATCAAACCGTCTATACAGGCTTAAAGGCACGTCCTTTTTCAAAACAGGATTGCTCACTACACAGATCTGCGAAGACTTACATAGAAAAAAAAATCTCTTGACTTGAACATATACCAGGAATCAACATCCTGACTGGTTTTTTGAGCTGGATTTTTTAGGGAATGTTTTACACGTGTGGCGTTTAAGAAATTAATTCATAAAATTCTACATTCGCAAAGAGAGTACCCATACAGAGTGTTCAGTTCTGGTATTTTTCAAAACGGAAGGATGGCCATATCCCATGTAAAAGCCTGGTAAGATTTGAGATTTTGAACCCAATCGTTTACACGGGAAGGGCTGTCCATTTAAGAGGACGCATCCATGCCTGGATGAGAAATACACTGATAACACAGAAAAAGCACGAGTTTAACCTGCATATTCACAAAACTGGTTCAGAGGCCCGGTAAAGGGAACACATGTTAGTTATTTTAAGAGAACATCACGAAGACCTAATTGTTAAATTAAAGCCTTTCTGCACGAATGTACATCTTCTATGAATTATATTCTAAAACGCCACATGTGTAATTCATTCCACACACAAAATCCAGCTCCAAGAAGCAGTGAGGCTGTTGATTATTGGTATGTGTTCAAGTCGACAGATGATTTTTCCTGTGTAAACTGAGCCTTGGCAGATCTGATATAGTGAGCAAAGACCTGCATTTTTTTTAAACGTGTTCAGAGGCCTTGAAATGGTTAAACATTTTGTTTATTTCAAGTAGTCTTTATGAAGAAAAAATTAACAATAAGGAAGGCAAATGGGTTGAAATGCAAATTAGATTCGTCTTGACGAACTTGTTATGTTCTTCTTCACGTGTTACATTATGCGTACGTAGATCGCAAGATATTTTCGAAATAATTCATAGGTAAGCAATCTGCAAACGGACAAAAATTCACAATATTTATGAAGCCAATAAATTTGACTCAAGAACAAAGCTTATGTGTTTGAGGTGATGTGCATGGGTATGAATGTTGAATGAGTCCGTCAAAGATACCCTCCATGTCGCCTTACAGTGGAACCTACCATTACAATTATACCACCTTAAATTACCTTGCTCTTTCAAATGTACTGCTTAAACTTCTTGAACATGCAACTCTTGCTGTCTACCATAAAGACTATCAGGTCAACAACATACTCGTGAATGTTTTGTTTTGGTCTATAATTAAACATTTCAGAAAATACCCTTTTTTTATATTTTTTATTCGGAAGCATACTAACTTTATTTGAAACTACTTCGACAGATATAGTTTTGCAGGTTGACGGGAGGTGAGTTACGAAAGAAATTCAGTCCATATGTCGCTCAGCACAGAAAGCATAAACGATTAACATGAGTAGAAATGAACTTGTACTTGTTTTCATAATGTATTATTTGGATGGTATCTGTCAAAGACACTTTCTCGTTTTTTGCAAAGCTAGAATAAGGCACTAATTTTCAAAACAAAACAAAAATCTTACGATGAATGGCACGTTGGTTTTCTCCTGTGGTGATTCTGGACGGTAGGAACAGGACTGGTCAACAGTTGCGTTGTGATCACGGAGAACCGGGAAATCTGGAATGGTCACGGTGTCAATGTCTAGTGGCCTGTTCTGACCAGTGGCCGTGAGTGATGATGAAAGGTCTGGAAGTAAAAGAAGAGAGAAAATGAGTGTGAGTATAGATCAATTCGAAAGTATGCTTCTGATCTATACAGTACACTGAACATTTAGACACCCTCTGGAAGTCGTCTGGATGTGCATCCATGTTGTAGCAATTAGACTGGTTTTGCGTCTCTCGGTCAATGCAGAAAGATTAATTCCCTGCACAATTCGTAATCTTCTTGTCTCTAGCATGCAGGTGTCTGTTTACCTTACCGGTTGCACATCCACCAAAAGTTTAGATCTGGTAAAAATAGCATTAAACCATGATTCCAGCAAACGCTGCCAATTTCATGAATTGATATCAGGGGATAGTTTGCGACTGAATAGAATAGATAACGTGACACACGCATTGTCTTACGTGTCCACAACCCTGACTACTTTTTACTCTTACTCTTAGCCAAAGAAACTACAATGGGAAGAAGGATAACTTCCTCATTGGGCATGCTTAGAAATGAGAATGGCTAAATACGAGTTATTCCCCTTTGCTGCATGCTGGCCAGGCTGTCTCCTGCTTTGTTATGACTAGTACAGTCGATCTTTCTCATGTTGTGACTTGCTTTATTTTCACATTTTCGGTATTTAAAACAGCAAACACACACACACACACACATACACTGAAGAAGTTGCCATTCTGATTCGGTTATTTTATTTGGTGCTATATGTTTGCTTCACATTGTTTCTTCTTTTACATTGCTTGAGGTATCCCAATTCGCTAAACACATCCATAATGCATGCATGGCTCATTCGAAAGAGGGCAACTGAACAACTGATGCCCAATAGCAATAAATACTGAACAACTGAACAATAAATAGCAATAAATGATGACAGTGCCAAGTTTTTAAGTACAAAGTGAAATCATGTGACTGGACAAAGGCACAATTACAAAATACAAATAAAAAAATCGTGGCCCATTTTAAATTAAGTTCTCAGCTCATGGGGAAGCATAAGATGACCCTAGAAACCGAAATTAGGAGACCTCCCGCCCCCAGGGCAGACTAAAAAAAAAAAGGGGGGGGGGGGGAGGGGCTAATTTGTGAAAAAGTATAAAAGGAATCAAAAACTGTATACATGTATTTAGTTAATACCCCAAAAATTGTATAGTATATACAATGTCAGACCCTAAAGAAAGTTTGTTAGTCATTGCTTAGGCAAAACAAAGCAAAATAGTCTGTTTACGGTATCCCGACCAACCCTATTTTTCCCCGCCAACCCTAGACCTTTTTTTTGGCATTTGGAGAAAAAGAAAAAGAAAAAAAAAATCAATTTTGTTCCTGTTTTTTTTGCAAAATAATTTAAAAAGATGGTTATAAAAATTTTTTTAAGAAAAGCCGACCTACCGACCCTCTTTTTGTGTGCCTATGTTACGGTAAACAGACTAAAAGGTACATCAAAAACAACACACCAGGGATGCTACTCTCCCCTTAAAAATAGCCATGAGTCATAGGTGTGACGTTTGAATCTTTTAGCTAAATAAAACCATAGGCAATTGATCGGAAATATCAGGAAAAATCTTACAAGTTTATTATTTGTTTGCTTGGACCAATCCTCTTGCCGAAGAGTTTTACAGTAAAAATTGATTTTACGTCAAAAATATCACAGAAATATTGAATGTTGAGGTAAGGCTGGGATAGCCAAGTTCAAGAATAACGGAAGGTGACTGTTGAATCTTTTTGAAAATGTATAAAAATATAGATGGTAGGCAATTCAAAATTAAAAAAAGGACTCTCGGAGCATGGACTTTTGAGTTAAAAATTAAAGAAGGCTCTATGAGCCGAAGTACATGTTTTGTCTATTGTCTTTTTTTATTTTGAATTCCCTACGATCTATATTTTGATACAATTTTGGACCCTCTTTGTACGGAGAGAGTTGGCAATTGTTAATCACATTCTCTCATCTCATCGACTCTCCTTCGGCTCCTTGGTAACATGCGTTCCGTCTCTGCCAGGATTGGACACAGCAGCAGATAACCGGTAAATATGTAACAGGCATAAATGGCAAAATAGCTCGCCTCGCCTGATAATATATGAGACAACTGTTCTATTACAAAGTCTTTCTTGGGAGGCTTGGCTAATTTACTCGCTCGTTTTACACGGGGTTCCATCGTTTTCTTTTCTAATCGGAAAACCTTGCTCCTCAGTTTGTTGACCTTCTGCCGAAGTTCCGCTTCACGAGGGGATGGGGAGGATGACGACTTTGATGCTTTACATCCTATGTCCTCCAGGATCGCCTGAATGTCATCTTAAAAAAAAAACACACACACAAAACACACATAAAATAACATAACCATAACAAGTTACAACCTGGAAGAAATTAAAACACGTGTAATTCAATCACAAAATGAAAATAAACAATAGCGTAGGAAGGCAGGCCAGAAATGAAGTGTATTAGCAATTATGGATACGATGTGGAACAATGATGGAATTGACCTTGTTTGGTACTGAATGGGTGAGGCCATTAGAACTGTACCCACGGAATACTAAGCTTTATATTGATTGATTGATTGATTGATTAGGACAACAGTACCAGGTAAAACTCCTCACACACCATGCCTCTTTCTTTCTTTCTTTATTTGGTGTTTAACGTCGTTTTCAACCACGAAGCTTATATCGCGACGGGGAAAGGGGGGGGGAGGGAGATGGGAATAGAGCCACTTAATTGTTTCTTGTTACACCATGCCTCTAACAGGATATGTTTCCCATCTTTACGTGTGGGAACTACAGGTACAATTTCATCCATCCATGCATCCGCCCTATACAGCTTCTTCTTCTGCGTTCGTGGGCTGAAACTCCCACGTGCACTCATTTATTTGCACAAGTGGAATTTTATGTGTATGACCGTTTTTACCCCGCCATTTAGGCAGCCATACGCCGCTTTCGGGGGAAGCATGCGGGGTATTTTTGTGTTTCTAAAACCCACCGAACTCTGACATGGATTACAGGATCAGGATCTTTTTCGTGCGTACTTGGTCTTGTGCTTGCGTGTACACATGAAGGGGGATAAGTCACTAGCAGGTCTGCACATAAGTTGACCTGGGAGATCGGAAACATCTCCACACTTAACCCACCAGGCGGCCGCGACCGGGATTCGAACCCTCGACCTTCCGAGTTAATAGACCGACGTCTTACCACCCCGCCACAGCGCCCGTCACCCTATACAGCAATTATCAACTATGTAATGGATGGGTTTAAACTTTTTTTGATGTCAGGGTGTTCTTCATGGTTAAAAATCTCTTACCTGGTTGAACAATTTGTGCATCAGGCGACAGGTCGGTGCTGGCTTCATTTGTAGCTACCCTTTGCGATGGTGGCTTCCTCCCACTAGCAACCTGCAAATTGCACAGCTCTTTCACTGACAAACTCACAACCAACACCCAGTCACAATGAAACAATTCTCCCAATTTTATGGCATTGGTCTTAGGCCACACAAAAAAGTGTATGTTTCTGGTAAGGCAAAACAAAAAATAATCTGTTTACGGTATCCGGACCGACCCTATTTTTTTCCCACCGGCCCTAGACTTTTTGGGGGCATTAAAAAATAAAATTAAAATATTCAGATGGCTAAAATACAAAACTAAAAAGCCGACCTACCGACGCTATTTTTGGGGGGCCTATGTTACCTTAAACAGACTTTTTTGTGACCTAACATGACTAAAGGTGGAGATTTTTTTTCTAAACTTTTTTTTTAAACCATCTTTTTAACTATTTTGTTGAAAAACAGGAAAACAATTTTCGAATACCCCTTTTATTTTTGAAAATGCAAAAAAAAAAAGTCTAGGGTCGTCGGGAAAACATAGGTAGGGTCAGGTGACCAGAAACATACAACTTTTTTGTTGTTGACGCCGACCCTATACCTTTTTTGCCATTTGGGGCTGTTTTTTTGCAAAATAAGTTCATCATATCATCATAATCAAGACGTCGATCCAAAATAAGTAACTTTTTTTTGTTGGCCTTATCATTTTTTTGCGCTAAATGCAAACAGGCATTATTTGATGGGAACAATGCTGTTGTTTTCAATTCTTACATCAGCCTCAAACTTGTCATTACTCAACCTGCATTTAATAGTGTGCTTCTTTGGTTTGCAAAAACCTAAAACCAATAAATAAATAACCTTCGGTGGTGGATTGGGCACTGCAAACAATGTCGGGACAGCATTCCACACAAGTGATCCTCTCTGCAGGATTGTTTTACTGGTTGGCCTCAAAGTGATCAGTACAAAGCTTGAGACTGAACATCAGCTGGCTGCAGCTTTTCAAAGTCCTCTCGCCTTGTGAATTGCATCCATATTCTGCACCTAGTTTGACAATAAAAACAACAATGTTATTGTTAAACTAAGCAAAAAGGAAAGACAAAAAAAGCTAAATCAGATCTTCAGTCTAAATCTAACGCTCTGCCTGAACGCAAAACGGATGAGTGATGTACCTTTGTACTGTAGTTTTCCCGTAAGCAAGGTTTGATAAAGGATTCGACAAATAATGCCCACGGGTTTGTCATCAAGTGTAAACTGTTGTTTTGTACTGACTGCTGACTCACACTCACATTCGTAAGTACTCGCTGACGCTGTAGTCAACTGAGTGAGTTGACTCGAGCCATTGCATTCTCATTCTGAAGAAGGTAAACCTGATGAAATAATCACTGCACAACCCACCTTTTTTCTTCTGTAGGGAACTTGTGGAAAGTTTTCCCGAAGCAGCTCTGTTTGTAACGGGCGTTCTTGCAACAAAAAGCCGAGCACAATTTACCACCACCTCGCACACGATCGGTACCTACGCGATCCGCCATTTTGTTTTCGCCGCCAGCATGTGACTAGGGACGATAACCCACAAACACTTTTTCGCATTTTCTTCGCAAGTTCCACGTCTTACTAATGTACAGTGTTTGTCTTAGCTCAGCTCAGACCGTTCTGTAACTCTGTAGATCTAGCCTGTGGCGCATCTGTACTCCAGCGAATATCAGCCGGACCCAGACACACTGTTCTGCACCAATTCGTATTCGCTGCGCAGCAAAACAATGTTTACGTGTATGCATGAAAATAAAAGCATGTACTCTGACCTTCAACGAAATCCTTCTTGTGAGATAATCCGCTGTTCGTATGTCGCCTCGGAGTTTCGATGGCTCGTCGACTGTACCAGCCTCGCGTAATACTGCCCTCTCCGGACTTTTATGAAGGGAAGACACTGCCAGTGGTCAAAACATTTGTTTCAGGGATGAAACGCCAACTTTTGTGCTGCAGAAAAATGGCGAAATCTGTGTCCAGAGAGTGCCCGACACTTTGAAATCTGCACGCTTGTGCTGCACACATCTCTTCCATTTCCACAAGAGACTCAGAGTGTTATGAGGAAAAGTGTGCTATGAAATGCCTGGGGACATTGACGAGTTGTTGCAGTTTGCGGCTGCTCTCCACCGAGGCATTCTTTTCGGGCATACAGTGGTGACTTTTCTGTGTGAAAATCAAGCTGGTACTAGTGGTAGAATCAACACAATAACTTGTGACGTCACAGTGCACCGACGTCACAGTGCACCGAAAACCACGTGACCACTACTTGACCCCAGGCGACTAGTCTTGGTTAGCCCTGCAACACTAAATCTTCAACTACAACAACAACAATTTTTTTTCAAATTTTAAAATATTTTTCCGGAGATGTTTGTAACATTTGGCATTCGATTTTCAAGTTTTTGGGGATATTTAAAAACCTTGGACTTTTCCTTTAAGGGATTAACCAATTAAAACGCAGCATCTACGCACAAAGACCTACACGACACCACGGAACGAAGACATACACGCATGGTCAAGGGGAATAATTGGGGTAGGGAACGAAAGAAAGGAACAACAGTACATGAAATCGCCACACGGCTACATCTGCAGGAAAGAGGCTTTGTTAGGGTTCAATTGCAGACCAAGGAAGTAAAGCTGTTGGCTAAACAAAACAAGAAACCAATTGCTGACTACAATAGCTTTTCAAATTACTAGCTTCAACCATCCATTCTACGTTGCAAGCCCCTGGAGCAATTTTTTGATTAGTGCTTTTGTGAACAAGAAACACTTAACAAGTGGCTCTATCCCATCTCCCCCCTTTCCCCTATCCCCCTTTCCCTCGTCGCGATATAACCTTCGTGGTTGAAAACGACGTTAAACACCAAATAAAGAAAGAAAGAACCATCCATTCATCGACCGGACTTCGGATATACTAAACTTCAACTAAATTGTTTTCTCAGAACAGTGTAAAGCCTTAAGCGTGTGCTATTTCCGCAGTAACATCACTCACAAAAGTAGCCGATCGTATCGGAACAAAATGTGTTGGTGTTTTTGTGTGTGTGACAAATTTGGAAAGAAGGTCAGTCAGAAAGAAATAAAGGAGAAAAAAAAGGTCGAACGGATTACAATAAACGCCTTTTTTCTCTCACTGCAATTAATTAAATCACTGCTACATGAAGATGATAGCAGTCATCACATGACCGCACTGACCCTAAAAGGTCACCATGTACCACAGCTTCCTCTAAGGGTAAGTGACCTATAGCCATCACACACACACACACACACACACACACACACACACACACACACACACACACACACACACACACACACACAAACACACAGCAAGACGACTTTCACTCTTGAGTCTTGGCGTGTGACGTTAAATGCGGTGTTGACATTCCAGAGATATATTCACGACTTTTTTGCTTGACCTTTCGGATGTCATGGGGGCTGCCATTTTGTTTTCATCTCCGAAGTGTGTTCCGGTCTGAAACCGGTTTAAAACACCACAAGGATTGACGTACAAACAGCGTCAGGGCCGCTTCAAACTTACATACGGATTACGATTCCTATCCCCAGTTTCTCATGTTGGTAACCACAGGCTATTTGTCAGATGTGTCGTTCTCCCACATTTGAACGATGCTGTAGTGCGAGCCGGTCAAAATGCCCTTTAGTTGTCAAACCACGTTCTCTTTTTCTGCGCAAACTGTTTTGCGTTCCGGACCGGAACACACTTCGGAGATGATCATTGACTATTTCTGATTGGACAATGATGCCAACGCCCACATTACCCTAGCTACAATGTCAAGGTCGGAAAGTCGTGAATAGATCCTACGACGTGTTAGCCAAGACGGGAACATGTACGTGAAGCTATGACGCTCCCTGTGCGTGTAACGTCATCAAATCGAGCTTTTACGTCATGCGGTTACCAAGTTCTACGTGTCGCGCTAGTCAACATGGCGTGTAAACTGGATGTCAGAGAGTAGTCGTGCCGAAGACGAATGCGTTAGATTCTAAATTGTCTCCGTCTGTACAGTATCAGCATAGTAAACTCACATGAACAAGTGAAGGTTTAGTATTAACGGATTTCAGTGTGCTGTTCTCAGAAAATTTGATTTGATTATTTGATTGAGACCATGTTCTGCTGAGAACGTCTACCTTCCCAATTGGAACATTTGTTGAGGCCTCGCTGGAGAAAATGGTCCCAACAGGAACATGGTCTGATTCTGGTTGCTTTTGGTTCAATAAAAACATATCTTCAACATTGGTCTTACATCACATGACAATCTCTGTGGTCTACACAACTTGATTTACGACAAAAACACCAAAACGTGTCAAAAACAGGCATTTTCGTCACATAACGCACGCTTGTTGACAGTCTAGACCCCCGGAAGTCATTTCTACAACACTTTAAGGTAGTCCAGCCATTCTGTGACGTGATGCGCCAGATATTGTTAGAAGGGTCTGGCTGACCAACCTACCTTCGCGCGCGATCCAGACCAAGTGGAAAAAATAGCAACTATCCACAACCGGAACACGTCGCTCCCAATGGATATGGTGCGGAACAGTTCCCTTTCCGTGGTCTTGTAACTATATATATCTCTATTGTCCTGAGCTGACCTTGACCTACATTTGTCCCTAAGTTTTATTGTTGTTGTTCTGATTAATTTAATTATTCTTTATGAATACTTCTGGTAAATTTCGTTTAGTGTATGTGTGTGTGTGTGTGTGCGTGTGTGCGTGTGTGCGTGTGTGTGTGTGTGTGTGTATGTGTTCGTGCGTGCGTGCCTGCCTGCCTGCGTGAGTGTGTGTGTGTGTGTGTATGTGTGTGTGTGTGTGTGTGTGTGTGTGCGTGCGTGCGTGCGAACGTGCGTGTGTCTCTGTGTACCTGTCTGTGTGTAATATTACCAGCTATTGTGTTTTCAGCGTAGCAATAGGGCCCGATATTTAGACGAGACAAGTATAATGCCGACGAGTCGAAGACGAGTCGCATTATACTTGTTCGAGTCTAAATATCGGACCCTATTGCTACGATGAAAACACAATAGCGATTATATAGCTATTCTGACATTAAATTCTGTGTTAAAATCATGTTTTTGTCAGCAACAAGTACCAGAATGGTCCATGTCGTTGAGTGCAGACGACGGTTCCCTTTCCGCATGAAGCCACGGAAATAACCGAACATTGAAAAACCCACGGACATGTATTACGGAGAAAACTCGAGATAACCGGATGTTTAGCATTACGTCAATATGCTAGGAATCATATGACGTCATGACGTATCATGCTTGCCTACGTATATTGTATGTTCGAAAGTCTGACTTCTGTTGGGAATTCGCGTGGTGAAGACTGCGGTAAATCTGCAGATGATAAGAGAACAAGGATTGTCTCAGAAGAAACGACTAAATGTTTCAGACCAGTAACTTCATTTCAACATTGCACTATACAATGGACGTTCTCGGTGACAGGAGAGTTTGCTGATTTTGTGTTAAACATTGGAGAGATCGTCTGCTAGAATCAGAGATAGGTCGCTTCAGATTGCAGCTTCTGGAAATTTGCTATCGACATTTGTAAAGCTGAAAAACATTCCCGAGAAGAATTTCAAGTTTGTAAAGCTGAAAAACATTCCCGAGAAGAATTTCAAGTTGTCAGTGTATGCTGTTGTCGATAGAAACATCGCCGCGTGGTACAGATGTGTAAACCGGAACCATGCGTCGGCCATTTTACTCAATATGCTTTTGGATGCCATTTTACTCAATATGCTTTTGGATATTGAGTAAAATGGCCGACTTCGGCAGCAATATGCTTTGATGATAGGAAGAGACCATCCAATCACAGCCCCCAAAATCCCCCACGTGTTCATCAGAATAGCTATATATATGTTTTCTTTCCTCCAAGCTTGGAAGATATTTTGTGTTAAACTGATTAAAGGTTTCTGCATAGTGTGTAGTATAATCTGACTGTGTGTGTGTGTGTCTCTGTGTCTCTGTGTCTCTGTCTGTGTGTGTTATATGTTTTTCTTTCCTTCAAGTTTGGATGATATTTTTCTTTTCTTGTTCTGATTGTAAGTTTGTTATGAAGACACCACGATACGCCGTAGGCTTGCTGTTGTTCTCACTTTACAATAATGTACATTTCATGAACATGTAAAACAGAAATAAAACATGATTTCAAACAACTGACCTGGAGAAAGCGATGGACACGGCAATGTTTCCCACAGCGCTCAGCACCATGATGACCACAAAGCTGAGCAGGATGACCCACATGGGCACTAGCAATTCCAGGGGGTCCTTCTTCATGCCGCTGGCAAGTCTTCCACACGATCAGCGTGCTTGCACTCCTCTTGCTTAGTCCTCGGTACACTCAGCGAATCTGTGAACTTCCTTCCCTTCCGTCCTGGCAGAGAGGCTGAAGGCAGAAAGAAGAGCGTGGAAGACTTGCAAGGGATCAAGAAGGCAGAAAGAAGAGCGTGGAAGACTTGCAAGGGATCAAGAAGGCAGAAAGAAGAGCGTGGAAGACTTGCAAGGGATCAAGAGCTGCCAATGTTCTGTTAAGTTTCAGTGTAGAAGTTTTCAGCAACACATTCATTGTGGTTTCAAAAATCCAAAGGAATACTGAAAGATTACAATTTCTTTTTTTCAAATGACATCTTTATGTGATAGACTAGGCTGATGTGAAAAATAGAATTTTTAAATAGAAGTCTTCTGTGGTTACATCTATAGATGTCTGTGTGTAAGTTTATAATTCTATAGAACAAAGACATCCATGAGTTATAAGTTACAGGTTTCGTCTTCCCCCTTATACACAGGTGTTGAGAACTACCACAGATTCGTCCAGGTTTGTATGTTGAATAAGATAATATCAGATCAGACTACCTAAGATAAGATACAGTCGAACCTGTCCATAACGACACCTCGAGGGATTTGCCGGCAGTTGTCGTTGCAGGCAGTGGGTCGTTATGAGCAGAGTTCCCTTTTGGCGTACCTCAAAGTTCCCTGTTATGCTTCAGTATACGATAAAACATTTCAAAGAGAGAGAGAGAGAGAGAGAGAGAGAGAGAGAGAGAGAGGGAGAGAGAGAGAGAGAGAGAGAGAGAGAGAGAGAGAGAGAGAGAGAGAGAGAGAGAGGGGGGGTATAAAAGAATGAAGGTCAAAACAGATCTCTTCCGGAGAAAAAAGACAATTACCTACAGCATGATCGCATGCAAATTGCATGACAATTATATAGAGATGACACTGACGCATTGGGAATCCCGAGAGACTTTCTTTGTTTAGTGGGGCACTTACGGGGTCGAGGCTTGCCGAGACCCCCGTTAGTGCCCCATTTAACAAAGAAAGTCGAGAATATTCGGTCATTGAATAATCCTGCGCAGTTAAAAATAAAACGTAAAGTGAATTGTGCCGACTTTTGACAACAAGTGCGCATGCTCACATATTTACACAATGGTTTAGCTCTCCAAAGTGCATGCTCAGATATTTACACAATAGTTTCCTGGGTTTTTCCAAAGCTTTATACCGCCTTTTACCATATGGAAATTAGAAAAGACGCGTTTGACCATATAAGGAACATAAATTGCAGTCAAAGAGTGTACTAAAAGCCATAAAAACGTCATCTGGGACAAGCGTATACGTACGTCTCGGGCAGATGATCACTCAAAGGACACTTGTCGCTTGTCAGCGGCAATAATAAACAATGTACGTGTGTGCTTAGTGGGTTGCAGCTAATGAAACAAGCTTGTACAATCTCTGCCCACAGCTACCCGGCTTTGTTGTCGCGAGCAAACAATGCCGCCTAATCGGTCGGGTAGTGTCTTAGGTCAGTGACCACCTTTCGCAGTCTGGAAGTTTGTCACTAGGAGGGCGTTTCCATAACAAGAACAAGAACAAGAATTTAATCCACCATATAGCATACAAGCCATTGGTATCTGTCCTGGTGTGGAAACAATCATACATCCATACACTCCTTGCATCTACGATACAATCATATAATTTGTGTTTGTTTGTTTGTTTGCTTAACGCCCAGTCCACCACGAAGGGTGATATCAGGGCGGTGCTCCTTTGACATTTAACGTGCGCCACACACAAGACAGAAGTCGCAGCACAGGCTTCATGTCTCACCCAGTCACATTATTCTGACACCGGACCAACCAGTCCTAGCACTAACCCCATAATGCCAGACGCCAGGCGGAGCAGCCACTAGATTGCCAATTTTAAAGTCTTAGGTATGACCCGGCCGGGGTTCGAACCCACGACCTCCCGCTCACTGGGCGGACGCCTTACCACTAGGCCACCGTGTTGCGGTCAATCATATAATACTATACGATGTGAATGCGTGATATATTGTGTAAAAAAAAATTACATCTCACACGGCATACGCGCTTTGAACTTCGGATAAGGCGCTATATAAATATCCGTTACTATTATTATTATATACATGTATATTAATTGTTTTGGTTTTTTTACAGAAAAAAAAGCCAAAATGCTAACAACAATATACAACAACAAAAACTTTCTTTCTTTCTTTATTTGGTGTTTAACGTCGTTTTCAACCACGAAGGTTATATCGCGACGAGGGAAAGAGGGGAGATGGGATAGGGGAAAGGGGGGAGATGGGATAGAGCCACTTGTTAAGTGTTTCTTGTTCACAAAAGCACTAATCAAAAAATTGCTCCAGGGGCTTGCAACGTAGTACAATATATGACCTTACTGGGAGAATGCAAGTTTCCAGTACAAAGGACTAAACATTTCTTACATACTGCTTGACTAAAATCTTTACAAACATTGACTATATTCTATACAAGAACCACTTAACAACGGTAAAAGGAGAAACAGAATCCGTTAGTCGCCTCTTACGACATGCGGGGTGCAGAGAAATAAGGATGTGGAAAAGAAGACTTTTGGTAAGTGAAATAAAGGTGATGGATCCAGTCAGGTAGAAATAAGACAACAAGAAAAGAATTGGAAAACTGCAGGGAATAGTAGGGAGAATTTTCTTGGAAGGAAATATAGGTGAAAGGACTGGTAAGGCAGAAATAAGACAAAAGAAGAGAAGTAAAGGGGTGGGGTAGCTCTGTTTAAACGCTCCCGCCGCGTGAAGGCGACCCCATGGGAGCAACAACAACAACAACAACAACAACAACAACAACAACAACAACAACAATAGGGCTACTTAGTGATGACAGGCAGGAGGATGCATGACTCAAGGATAATAATGATAATTGCAGTCCGCCCCTACTTCACATAACCTTCTTTTCAACACACAATACAGATGACTTCCGGCAGAGTTCAATCAGGCTTAATACACTCGGAAGTGACCGGTACCGTTAGCAGTGTATGGATAAAATGTGATGTATGGCTCACAGTTTGTACATGAATGACGGGCGCAGTGGCGTGGTGGTAAGACGTCGGCCTCCTGGGAGGTCGTGAGTTCGAATCCCGGTCGCTGCCGCCTGGTGGGTTAAGAGTGGAGATTGTTCCGATCTCCCAGATCAACTTATGTGCAGACCTGCAAGCACAAGACCAAGTGCGCACGGAAAAGATCTTGTAATCCATGTCAGAGTTTGGTGGGTTATGGAAACACGAACATACCCAGCATGCCTACTCAACGAAAGCGGAGTGAGCTGACTATGCTCTCAGAGTATAGTGTGGGGAACCCAAATGGGCGAACGAGCGCACACGTAACCAGACAATTCTGGAACGCTGAAGAAGAAGAAGAAGAAGAAGTACATGAATG